>NC_057345.1:66297500-66597500 GCF_016509475.1 Prionailurus bengalensis
TATTTAAAAAAACAGGACAGGGGCGCCTGGGTGGCGCAGTCGGTTAAGCGTCCGACTTCAGCCAGGTCACGATCTCGCGGTCCGTGAGTTCGAGCCCCGCGTCAGGCTCTGGGTTGATGGCTCAGAGCCTGGAGCCTGTTTCCGATTCTGTGTCTCCCTCTCTCTCTGCCCCTCCCCCGTTCATGCTCTGTCTCTCTCTGTCCCAAAAATAAATAAACGTTGAAAAAAAAAATTAAAAAAAAAAAACAAACAGGACAAAGATTTGTGTCCAAAAAATCAGGTGTCTATTTAACTGCATTAAAATGAGACATGGCACAGCCACATCTATCCCTATTGTGCTACAAATTAAGTGCAAATTCCTCATCTGGAATTTTATACTCCCCATAGTATGACCACACCCTCTTTTGAAGTTTTTGGTCCATTGTTTTCCTCATATCAATACACCATAGTTTGATGGGGCTCTTAGCAATTAGTTAAAACTAACATTAGACAATTTTTAGAATGCTCATCATGTGTCAAGCATTTTAGGTGTATGGACTCATTCAATCCTTATAACAATTCTACAAGGTAGTTACTACTGTTATCCTCATTTTACAACCTGAAGAAAAGAAAAAGAGAGAGGAAAAAAAAAAGAAAAAGCAAGGCATGAAGACGTTAGACAGCTTGTCCAAGGTCATAGAATTAGAGGTTGGCACTGCTAGCAGGTGAACCTCGGCTGTCCGGTCCCAGAGCATGTTGGTATCATCACTCTGTTATGTGTCCTTCTTGCCTGCTCTTCTGACCTTCTAGTCTTGTTGTTCCTCCTTACAATGCTTCTTTCTACCATTAAAACTTTGTCTTTTGGGGGGCACCTGGGTGGCTCAGTCAGTTAAGCAACCGATTTCAGCTTGGGTCATGATCTTGCGGTTCATAGGTTCAAGCCCCCGCTTCGGGCTCTGTGCTGACAGCTCAAAGCCTGGAGCCTGCTTTGGATTCTGTTTCCCTCTCTCTCTGCCCCTCCCCCACTCATGCTCTGTCTCTCTCTCTCTCTCCTTCAAAACTAGATAAACATTTAAAAAAATAAGAAAAACAAAACCAAACAAAAAAACCCTTTGCCTTTTATTGAATTCCTACTCATCTTTTAAAGTTGTTCTCAAACGTCACCTTTTCTTATGGACCATACAAAATGTACCTTTTCTATTACTCTAAACTACTCTGTAGAACTTTATTTAACTCTCTTCAGCTATTTATTTCTGCCCTATATTATTGTAATCTTTGCACTTATCTGCATTGTGAGATTATAAGCTTCTTTTTTTTAAAGTTTATTTTGTAAGAGAGAGACAGAGAGAGTGAATAGGGGAAGGACAGAAAGAAAGAGGGGGAGAGAGAATCACAAGCAGGCTCCATGCTGTCACTGCAGAACCCCATGTGGGGCTCAAACCCACGAACTGTGAGATCACAACATGAGCCGAAACCAAGAGTCGGAGGCTTAACTGACTGAGTCACCCAGGTGTCCCAATTATAAGCTTCTTGATTGTATCTTCATTCAATCATTTATTCATTCAACTGGATGAATGAATTCATTTATTCATGCAACTCTCTGTCACTGTCCCAGTCTCTGCAGAACATGGAGTAACACAGAGTTCTAGACCTCAAGGAAAGCCTTTCAGAGTGGAAGGCAATTACAACAACTAATTACACGAACAGCTGGGTCAGTGCAGTGACAATAAAGTGCAAGCGTGGCAAAACCAGAAGTTTGAACTGAAGCTCGTTGGTGACTGGGGAGATGGGGGACAAAAAAACCTTTTTGGATTGTTGATACCAAGCTGAAATGACTGATACTGAAACATGGAAGTGACTGGTGAAGAAACGGATGTCCTAGTCCAAGGGGCCATCAAACTGTGTTCCTGCATACAGTAAGTGCTTAACAAACATTGGTAGAATGTAATCAAATTAAAATCACTACATTCATTTTTCTCTTTGTCAGTCATACTGGGTATTGCCATGCACACTCAGTGAGAACAACTTTGAAGCCATTGATCAGAAAGGACGTTATAGAAATGAAAAGTTTCAGCTTTTTGTGAGGTTCTCTGCCGAGCAATCTCACAATTGCACATCATGGTTAATAGTTTGGCAAATATTATGGGCTTTGTAGTCTTTATTTTCTTTAAAGCTGTCTATTTTTTTAGAGATTTCTAGATAAATACATGGCAGCACTCCACACAGAGTGCACAGAACAGAACATTCAAGGATAAATCCTACCAAGCTGAGGGGATAAAAGAATTTTTAAAAAGTCAACTTGAATTTCAGGTGGTTAGTCTGGGCAAAAAGAGAATAGAAACAGCTTTTATTTAGCACATTCAATAATTCAAATCACTGGAGAACAGTAGTGGTGTCATCCCCAGGCAGAAAATTCTCTTATTCATTTTTAAAAATAATTTTTTATGCCAATGGTCTATTTCTACCATCTAATGAAAGCTGAAGATCGATTCTTCCCTGGTGAGTGCAGAGAGTTGGCCAAATGTGGCCGCATCACGGGTGACATATGTCAATACCTGTGGAATTATAAAAATGGGCAACCAGAGCTGGCTCTGGTGTTTTAATATAAAAAAAAAGTATTATAAGGATATGAGAACATGTGTGCTCCCTATGATCTTTGTACCAGGAAAAGTGTGATAGATGTTTCCAGTCAAAAAGCGCTCATACTTTTTTTTAAATATAATATTGTGGAAAATTGAGTGGCTATAATAGTGATTGTATATATAAAATGTTTACTTGAAATGTATTTAAATAACTTTTCCTCAGCATAGTATTAAAGAAAAAGAACAGTACTTTCCATGGCATATGCCCACATTTGTGCTTTAATCATAACAGCCTCGTTTTCCAAAGGTTTATTTACATAAGTGCTTTCTCTGTAAATGTTACATTAGAAAAAAATACACACGTTCACATAACCTTTTAAATCAACGACTGCTGGCAAAATGAATGGAGGAGACCCAAGAAATATGCCAAAAGTGGTTTGGAAATGTAGTTAGCCTTAATGCTGTTTGTAAAATTCATTTTAACTCGGATGCCTGATTGCATTGCAACACTTTTTCAAGGTTCCATCTGGCACTGTAAGTGTAGTGGGTAATCTGTGCTGAAAAGGGAGTTTGGGAGGTGTTAAGTACATTGCCTCATGGGGGTCTTGGACTAAGCTTTTCAGGCAGAGGTACTTTGGACTGATTAATATCTGGCGAACCTGACTTTACATCTTCATCTTGTGCCCTGGAGGCCTGCTTTTCTAGAGTAGGCCCTCACTTCAGCACCTTTTTAGTGGATGATAATGAGACCGAAGGACCCCCTCCTAGCCTGGTGAAAGGTATTGTCCTTGGATATTTAGACGCTTTTAACTTCCTAGATGCATTATTTAAAAGGAGCTGATGAAACCGACCAACTGTGTTGATGTCTACAAGGATAAAGCTAGGACAACAACAAAAGTCATAAACGTCCTAATGACTGAGGGAAATGTTTAATGAGCCCTTCAAATTTTGTTCAATTCTTAAACTCACTCTTCTCATTCTGACGTCATTTTTTCTCAATTCACGGAGCACATTTTTTTCTTTGGTCTGGCACTGGCCCAAATGTTGTAATTGCGAGACCACAAAACAAAGTAATGTATTTTGACTGTTTGAGTCCTGGATTATTTTATAAATGCTTTACTTTAGAGATATAAACGCATTTAAGATTGAGAGAGATACCAGGAAACCTTATTTCAGTCACTTTTAATGTTAGCTTTCTGAGGGCAATCTAAGAAAATTCTGTCTCTAGTATATCCTCCCAGGCCCCTCCCTGGGGGTGCAAAATTCTTTCTCAAGATTACACCACCATCTGTTTTCATTCTTTTGGTATTTGGCTGCAATTGTTTCACAGGGTATATGTTTGAATAATAATTAATAGAAGTAAATCAAACCTCTCAGAGAAATAATTCTCATATGTGGAATAACAAAACCAGATGAAAATGTGACTAGAAATAGCAAGTTTATTTTCAAAGTTGAGGACTGGAGATTTTGCCTTGTGGCCTTGATCAAGGTCAATAGGACTCATGTGAGTAAGTCTTGGCAAAGTGCTCGAAAAATGCTATCCCCAGCAAGTATCTAAGGAAACTAGACCCAGGTTAAAAAAAAAAAAAGAAGTCAAGAAAACACAGGCACATGAAAGAAAGAAAACCTCAGAAACTAATTGTTTAGAAAAGCTAGAATAGCATGCTGTATTAAGTCATTCAGTATTCTTGGCAATATATTGGAGGTAAAATTTTGTATTCTAGAGCAACCATGACTAATTCTTCCACCTGCTGTCCCTCGGTTTCCATATTTTTTCATTGGTGTTTTCTTTCCTTGGCTCTGCTGAATTCAGCTCTCCCCTCTTGGGGAAGACCAACGAAGAGTCCAAGTTTTCATTATTCAATATGGCCTAAAAATCTCATCAACATGCTGATCTCACTTTGAAATCAATGGAGTCTCAGCCCCCTGAAGAGGTATTCAACTAAACGAGAAGCAGCTCATGGGAAAATGACAGGGAAACCATTTTACCATGCTAATGTACATTTCAAATCCAGATGTGAAAACATGATGGACAATAGAGGCAAACCTGTTTGACAAAGGCCATAATGCAAAGAAACATATTATGTCAAGAATTAATTAATTCATATAACAAATATCTCAATCAGACAAAGGGGGGAACAAAAAGAGGCATTACTTGATGTAATTAATGTTTAGTATGATCAACATGATTCAATATTTACTTGAACCCCTAAGCTAACAAGTAGTATACCAGGGTCTCTAATTTTTTATTGTCTGTGACTAGAAACAACATTTTCAGAATTATAAATAGTACATTTGGTTACATTGCATTATAGAAGTTTATCTATAGTGTCTATGTTTTATCATAGAAGGATGATAATTTCCAGGAATAATCAGAAATCTGGTTATCCCCTGAGAATGTTATTTCCTTTGTAGGTCTGTTTAGTGGAAAAGCTCATTCCCTGGGACTTCTCACTTTTTTCAATACTGGGAGTATTGTCATTCCTCAAGATTTTATTTAAAAAGAATGTTTAGTTTATTTATTTATTTTGAGAGAGAGAATTCTGAGCAGGTTCCACATTGTCGGCCCAGAGCCCAACACGGGGCTCGAACCTATGAACCGTGAGATCATGACCTGAGTCAAAACCATGAGTTGGTCGCTTGGTTGACTGAGCCACTCGGGCACCCCTCCAAGAATTTAAAATCCACACAAAAACTTTCAACATGAAAGTAGCACCATTTGCTACCCTGTCTGTATCCTTTCTATCATTTACTTTTCATTTACATTTATATAAAGTTACATAAATTTACATAAATATAAAAATGCAAATTTTCATTCACATTTCAGGTATTGATCGAGGACAATGACTTGTATGTTACAGTCGTACCCATCCCTTCACTTTCTATTATCATATGTGATTTCACCATATAAATCACCCCAAATATCTCAAATCTCATGGCTTATTTCCTCTATGCCAATGTCTTTTCCTTATATTTCTCCCCAGGGGCTTATCTCCATAGCCGTATCCTGAACATTGCCCTCACTGGAAATGGAGCCTCCACAAATAGGATTAGAAGGTTTAAACTCCATTGTCTTTCTTTCCAACTACATCATTTCTTTTCAGACACCTTACCAGCATGCCCCACAGTCTTCCTCTTTGATCTTGCTGGGTGCATTCAGTCTCTTGACATCCAACTTTTTCTTCTAGTTCTGGACTTACATTAGATATTTGTTCATTTTCACTTCATTCCACTCCATTCATTCATTTCAGGTGTCCTTTAGCTAACAGCCTCAAGTCTTTTGCCTTCCTGACTTTCTGCATCATCATTTCTAATTCCCTGGCCAATCAAACACATTAAAAATTGCCTTCTACTTTCCTACACCTGTTAGCTTTGAAAAATCACAGGCAATCACACTTTCATAGCTGTTTTTTTATTGATTTAAAAAACTCTCCTGATCTTTCCATTTGTTCTTCATGCCCCTTACCTGTTTTCTTGCAAACTTAGAGATAATCTTGCCTTCTATTTCAAAGAGAGAACAGTATGAGCCACCAAGCATGACCTTTCTTTACTAACTCTCCATCCTCTTACAAACATGTCTACGTCTGCTTCTAGCTTCATTTTCTTTTCTTCAGTCTCTTAGACTGAGACTAATCCCCAGTTCCTCTCTATCCGCCATTTTTTTTAAGTCAGTATTAAAAACAAACAAAATCACAGACGTATCTCCAGATTGTGCACTACCTTATATGGTACCCGTTTATCTTCACAATAGCTTTGTGTGTTTGTCCCTGGTTCAGCAGTGTTGAATGTTTGGCCAATGGCACATTGTTAGTGGCGGAGCTCCAACCCATTTCAAGTCTTTTTCTTCCCTCCACACTGCATTGTTAGTTATCTTTTCCTATGCAATCTTTCAAATTAAATGTATGCTCCTTATTCATTGTATCCATCACAGTACTTAGCCCCCTACCTTCTAAGGTGGAATCTTGGCTTCAACTGTGATAAAGTAATTACAACGACTCAGTGCTTTAAATTCTGGTACTTACAATATAAAAATCATGTAAACTCTGTTCTTGGTGTCCAATTTACAGAAATGTAACAAAAGAACCTTTCCAATAGCAGTCCGATGGATGTTGGCATGATCTTTTGAACGCTTGAAAAGAGTAATGGTTTACATCACTGAACTATAAAATTGTACTGCCGACTCCTAATGACCTTCTTGACTGTCAAGATTTCCCTCTGGTTCTCCAAATGCCTGAAATTATAAAAGAAGAAAAATCTGAAATGCTAAAATCATATTATAAACTGCACCTGGAGAAAATGCATCCAGGGGTCATAAAATCGCTAGGTTATGCAAATGAAACAATTTTATTTGAAAAAAAAATCATAAAGAGAACTTATACCATGAATCAAAGTATCCAAAAAAGAGAGAGAAAAACCCTATATTTTTATTCAATTTTCTATTCCATTTGGGATAAATATTTATGAAATACATTAAAGAAAAGTTTTTGTCCAAATAACTTTGCATATACAACTGTGAAATTATTTGTAGATGCTGCTTTTCAGTCATATTGTGGGTATTGATTTTCAGTATAGCAATGGAATAACATCTCCCTCACTTGCAGTATGAAAGGTAATTTTCCTGCTTTATTTTTTTCTCCTCCTGTTTTTGTGATATTATTACCCTTATGTGCCAATAAGTGTCACACCCGATGGGATGCATTTCCATAAGCTTTTCTAGACTTTGTTATATATGCATCTCTAGTTACTTTAAAGGATAGATGACACCAAAAAGATTTAATCCATGTGTTAAGTCCAGGCCCATCTGAAGAGAAATACTTCAATATGAAGACATTAGTAGTGTTCTGATGGAAAAGTGATACCCGTCTTATTTACGGAGTAGTGTTCAAGGGCATTTCCTGTCATGAGAGAATGTAAAGAAAAGGAAATACTTATCAGCACAAGTATGGGTCAGATTTTAAAGCTACCCTTTGCAGTTTGAACCAATTTTCTAATTGTCTAATATGACATAGCATAATGTGAGAAGTGTTGGAAATCCCAACCATAAAAACTGATGTCATTAAACCATCATAAGCAGAACACTGTGCATCTTTGTCCTATTAATGTGTATAATTAGAGTCCCCTTGTTCATTTCATGGCAATTATAATATTTTTTCCAATTGTACCAGACAGATCATTTGCATTCCTTCACATTCTGTAGTATCAGCTCATGAGATGTATTAAATGGGAATCACTCAATGTGATGTAAAAAAGGAGATCAAGAGATGAAACAAATGACTCTCTTTTGCTATCAGTTTGGGAAAACTGATGAAAGCATTGGAAAGAAGGTGGCCAGATGGTGAAGTGTTTTATCAGAGACTAAATTATGATGAGGTAGTTTGATATATTCAGTAATACTTGCTAAGACATTAAAAATGAGAGAGGAATAAAATCACATGTAACCTCAAAAGCGTTTGCTTGCTCTAAGTTTGGGCATTCTTCTTTCAACTTATTCCTTTTTGCTCTGGTAGAATGGGGGATGAGATATGGTTTTTCATGTTATCATTTCACTTTGAATTAGACTAGTAGCTAGTTCCATTAGGTTTGTCAGGAGAGGTAGAATTTGCCAGTATCATATTCTGTAACTTAAAACACTGTTCTCTAGAGAGATTATGTGGCAGGTGCAGGCTTATACATATTAGAGTGAATGACTCCTCTACTGAAGTTTCATGGGAAGAATTTATTGGCTATCTGGTATGCATTTAGACCCCTCTTCTCTCTGTCAACTCTACTAATCGTTTATTTGAAATTTATTCATTTAGTAAGAATATAGGGGTGCCATTTGGTGAAAACCCTACCCTTACAAATGCCTTTGTCTTTGCCTAATTAAATTTCTTTGAATCCCATTTAAAGAGGCGTTTTGGAGGCCTCTTTGTGGACAGACTCTCTTCTTGACCTAGCTCCAATCAGTGCCTCTGATCCCTCCCCAGGCCTCTACATCTGCATATTTATACAGATATAAAAATGAGTACATATTAAAGGTTTTATATAACTTGTTAATGAGGAAAATAGATATTACAACTTATTCAAAAGAAAAGTCAAAGCAGCACAAATTTATATGGAATTATGGAGTGTTGAAGTGAATACACACATGGAGGCAAAACTGGCTTTCCCACAGCAGGGGACGTTTGTCTTCTCATAGAATTTATTTACATGTTGATAGATAAGAAGTATTTTATACAATAGCTGCCATAGAATTGGAACCAGATAGTCCAGGAGGATGTGCTATAAAAAATGTATAGTTTTGCATTAAAGCACAAAGCTTTCTCTACATTGTGTAGACATTATGAGCTTGATTATCTGTCCTCCTGGACTGTAGTAATGTTTCTGATGGTTTGGGTAATACGAGGACACTGGACCTCAGCTGAAATTCCAAAGAAAAATTCTAGAGTTGAATTTACCACCCTGATAGGTCAAATGGTGACTAGTCTGCAAAACTCCTAAGTCAGTCCTGAAATTGCTGGCACATAGGGATAATCTGGACCTGGTATCTTCAGAATGACTTTAGCAGCTAAATAGCAAAGGAAGACCAATGTTAAGAAATTTGGAATAAATAACAAAAACAAAAAATAACCAGGTGTCTTCAATGGAAAACTATGCATTGTTTAGACTATTATACCTTTCTGGGTTACTGATTCTAGCTTTTCTTTGCCTTTGAGCTATTTTAAAACTCTGCAAGTTGTATATAACTGTTAGCAATGAGAAATAATTCCTGTCAATATACATGCAAATAAATTTTGTCAGGTGGAGATTCAGTTGATTTCCCTCACTCCTTACCCCTCAAATACTCCTGTGAAAAAAGCCAATTTTAAGTCATTTGCAAATTTATTTCAACATTCCCTTATTTCACATAAATCTGTAGTTCTTTGATTTCTTTTTTGATAGACATACAGAGTTTTAAAGATCAGTCTCATATTGGGTGGGTCACATTACAAAAGCAAGTAGAAATTGAAGGAAATAATAGCAAATTAGATTACTTGTAATAGATCTCTGTCTTTATAATCTCTCTTGTACTTCTTAAGATTAATATGCCTTACTTTTGGGAATAAAAACTAAATATTTGGTTCATAGGGGGATATTTATTAGATGAAAAACACTACATAATTACCATACTTGATAAGTAACTTGCTGTCACTATATCTTACATTTTTATCAGAATAAATAAGATATTCAATTTACTTCAAATCAACTCAGTTCATTTCAAGTTAACATACCTCTACTGTAAGTGTCCTAGAGGTGCTTTAATTAAAAAAATTTTTTGTTATCCAAGTTAAATATATTTTGTGTAGTTCGCTGTTGTTTTTATGGAAAACTATTTCATAATTGCAGGATACTTCTCAGATATGTATACAAGCAATAATCAATTATCAGAATTTCTTCTGGTTATTGGTAGAAGGGAGTGTCTTCTTTGAGAAAATAAATTGGTTTTTGCCAATAGTCTTACTCAGACATAGATATATTTAGACTTCCACGCCAGTCCCTTAGCCTTCATTATGTTATGCACAATGAATAGAAAATATTTACCAATGGAAAACATGTTGATATAGTGAAATGGTAAATTCTAGCTATTAGATTTAGGAAGATTACTTATGTAAGCATCTAATTTGAGGTGATGTTTTCATGTTCAATTGCAATTATTTGAAATTCTTTTAAAGAAAGTGCTCAATTACTTTAAATGTAGACAATGAGCAAATACTTTTCAAAGACAACACCACTGAAAAATTTCTTATGAGTTTTCTTAGGGAAAAGATACGTGTATTTCTTTTGCATATGTAATACTATGGCAGCTTGAAATGGAAGAGACCATGTATTAGTCAGTTAGGCCTGCTATAACAGAATGCCATGGACTTGGCAGCTTAAAGAACAGAAATTTATTTTCTTGCCATTCTGGAGGCTGGAAAGTCCAAGATCAAGATACCAGCAAATTCAGTGTCTGGTGTATAAAGCCAGGACACCTGGTTCCCTTCTCACTATGTTCTCACATGGCCTTTTCTTGGTGTGCCAGGAAGGCGGGGGGAGATACAGAAAGACAGAAAGAGATAGGAGTGTGAGTGAGCTCTGGTGTCTCTTGTTATAAGGACACAAATCTATGGAATCAGGGACTCACCCTTACGTCCTCCTTTAACCTAAATTATTTCCTTTGAAGTCCTGTCTCTAAGTACAGCTGCATTGGCGGTTAGGACTTCAACGTATGAATTTTCGGGGGATACAAACATTCAGTCCATAACAGACCATGTAGTTCAACTGTCATGAAAACTTTTGACTTTGTGTATAAGCATTTTGTTACAAATTGGTTAATGAATTATTCAATCTGAATAATATTTGCTGATACTAGCACACTTATACCTTACAGAGAAACTGACTCTAGCTTCATGAAACCATCTTTAGTGCAAATATAAGACATTTACATTCTATCAATGAAATATGTTTCCATAGTGCAGTGCAATTGGTGAATTCTGATCTATTGTTTCTTTAGTTTGAAATAGGCCCTCACATTGGAGCGAAAGTATAATATTTACTTATGTTACAGCTTTTCTGAAAAAAAAAGTTTATATTTCTCCATTTCTGTGATAAAATAATTTGAAGAATACTTTTACTGATAATTAAAATGAGACTCTAATAACATAGCTTATTGTATTAACATTTTCTTTAATATTTATTTTTTTATTTTTGAGAGAGAGAGTGTGAGCAGGAGAGGGGCAGAGAGAGAGGGAAACACAGAATCTGAAGCAGGTTCCAGGCTCTGAGCTGTCAGCACAGAGCCCGACGTGGGGCTCAAACTCACAAACTGTGAGATCATGACCTGAGCCAAAGTCGGACCCTTAACCACCTGAGCCATTCAGGCACCCCATCTTATTGTACTTTAAAAGTAAGAAGTTAGTTAGGAACTAAGTGCCAGTTGACATCCATCAAGTCATTGTGACTGTATCCTCCAAAATATCTACTCTTCAGTGTCTGTAGAAATGCATGGCTGTTATAGGCTGTATTACAGCCTATATGTTTGCCAAAGTGAGATTGTATCAACTGATATCTTCTTACATATACCATATTTTAAACGTCTCTCCAAGGTTTACACATGAACGCACTGAAAGATCACTTTGCTAAAAGTATCTTATACCCCCCAGTGTCTTCTGGTTTATTATTTTCTCTTGGCTACAACATGAAAGGCAATTAATCAACTTAAGCCAAGTTGCACAAACCTTCTTCCTTCTTACACTGTCATTTTGCAGAAGATTCACATTAAAGCATAAATAAGAAAAGAAGTAAGCCCCCTAAACCTGAATAACTGAGATGTATTTGTTTATTGCTATAAAACTGCTTCCCTTTGGTACTCTAAAAAAAATTAGAAATGTTCTTTAGAAGTAAAACTTTCCCTATTTGCAGATAACATGATACTATACATAGAAAACCTGAGAAACTTCACCAAGAAACTACTAGAACTGATAAATGAATTCAGTAAGTTCACAGGATACAGGAGACAAAATCAATATACAGAAATCCACTGCACTTCTATACACTAATGATGAAGAAACAAAGAGAAATTAATAAAGCAATCCCATTTCCAATTGTACTAAAAATAATAAAATACTAAGGAATAAACTTAAGGAAATCAAAAACGCAAGAAACAAGTGTTGGTGAGGATGTGGAGAAAAGGGAACTCTCGTGAACTGTTGCAATGCAAATTTGGTAATGCAAATTTGTGTAGCCACTGTGGAAGACACTATGGAGTGTCCTCAGAAAATTAAAAATAGAACTACCCTATGATCCAGTAATAGCACTACCGATTTGAAAGGATATGTGCACATCTATGTTTATTGGAGCATAATTTACAATAGCCAAATTACAGAAGCAGTGCAAATGTCCATCTATAGATAAATGGATATGGAGATATATATATATATGTATATATATACAGTGTATACAATATATATACATATATATATACACATACTCAAATCTCCTTAACCATTATATATTATCCATTATATATATCCATGTGATATATACATATATATATAATGGAATATTACTCAGCCATAAAAGCCATAAAAAAGAATGAAATCTTGCCATTTGCAACAACATGGATAGAGCTAGAGAGTATAATGCTAAATGAAATATGTTAGCCAGAGAAAGACAAATACTATATGATTTCACTTATTGTGTGGAATTTAAGAAACAAAACAATTGAACAAAGAGCAAGAGAGAGAGAGAGAGAGAGGGAGGGAGGGAGAGAGAGAGAGAGAGAGAGAAACCAAGAAACAGACTTTAAATTATAGAGAAGAAAACTGATGATTACCAGAGGGGAGGTTGGTGGAGGGATGAGTAAAAGAGGTGAAGGGAATTAGGATTACATTTATGAAGCTGAACACTGAATAATGTGTGAAGTGTTGAATCACTATATTGTACACCTGAAACTAATGTAACATTGTATGTTAACTATACTGGAATTAAAGGTTAAAAACTTAAGAAAAAATAGAAAAGTTCTTTATACTTTCAGTGTTCAGTGGTGATTATTCTTTCCTTAGGCATATCTTTCCAAATGCCTTTCAAGTTCCTAGTAAGGGTGTAATACATTACTATTGTTTCTGTGGTCTGTTTTCTATTTCTTTTTATCGAAGTGGGGATTAAATGCTCCTGCAGAGTATGCGGAATTGAAGAATCACATAAACATGTCTTCCAAGGATCTCAAAATGCTACATTCTCATTTAGGATTTTGAAAATATTTCAAGGACTTCCCTTCCCATTGTTTTTCCAGAAATTGACCATCAGAATGATTTTCATATTCACTTTGACTTTACAAAATACTCCTTTGTGGTCTTGTAATAAATTATGGACTCTGCTGCCTTTTGGCAACCTTCCCATACTACTTCCATTGTTATGATTTACAAAAGGGAACACATAAATTGATACACATGTAGACCCCGTTATTGGGAAGTTCTCATGCAAATGTTATTTATTGGGAGCTGATCACTAAGAATCATAAGAAAAATAGTTGGTCTTGACCCAGCTATTATGGCTCCTGTAATTATCATACTCAGCCATTTACGTCACAACTATATGCAGCCAAAGATCCACGAACACAATTCCCAGTAATATCATTGAAATTCAGCAGACAGACTTTGGAGCCAGACAAACCTGAATTTAAATTCCAGCGTCACTACACATAAACTTAACCTTCTGGAAGTTACTAACCTGTCTAAACTTCTGTTTCTTCATTGGAGGTTGATGAAATTAGAGATTATGTATATAACCACTTAGTATAGCTCCTGACAAAATTCTGAGAGTCAATAAAATCTTAGTATTGTTTTTTGTTATATATCTGTAAGGATAGGTTATTGCTTGTTTTTCATAGAAGTACTAGAGACAAATTTAGTCTCTAGCTATGTGTGATTGTAGAAAATATTTACAGTATGAAATATTTGTTATTTTTATAATATCAATGTGAAAATCTTAAATGTTTCCATATATTTTTATTTATGAAATTTTATCCTATGTAAATAGTAGCAAGTAGATTGCAAGGCAAAAGTGGAGGCTTAGGGACCAGTTAGTGCAAATACACTGTGATGATAATTTGGGAAAAGGTGCTGGCAGTCTGATGGAAAGTTGTAGATAGATTTGTGAAGTATTTATAAGATAGATTCAAGAAGATTTGATGACAGGAAATAGGTTGTAGAGGGTAGATTCAAAAAAAAAACTCATAGGTTTTTGTCTGAAGCAACTGTTTGCACAGTCATTTATTAAGAAAGAAAACACTAGAGTAAAGTTGGGTCAGGGATAAAGTGAATTCAATGTTTTAAAAATTGATTAATAATTGGTGTGCAATAAAACACAGATATTAAGGGTCCAATTTGATGTGTTTTGGCTATTTTTTGGACTGGTGCAATAGCAGCACAAAATAATATCTGGAAGATTTTCATTAGCTTAGAAAATCCCCTCATGTCCCTTTCCAGTTGATTTCAACTCTCCTCTAGGCAATGATTTTATGACTTCTATTATCATAGATGGGCTTTGTGAATCCTCACACTATGTATAAATGGAATCATGCTGAATGTATTCTTCTGTGTCTGGGCTTTTCATTTAAACAAAATATTTTTGAGAATGTCGTGTGTCTTGGCAGCTCATTCTTTTACGTTGCCGAGTAGTATTCCATCGTATGAAACTATCCCAATTTGTCCATTCTCCTGTTGTCAGACTTTTGGATTGTTTCCTGGTTTTGTCTATTGTGGGTGAAAACTGCTATGAATATTCTACTACAAAGCTTCTTGCAGCTATGTGTTTTTATTTTATGTTACTATCAAAGAATGGGATTGCCGGGTTGTAGAGTAGATGTATGTTGAATTTTTAATAAGAAACTGACAAACAATTCTCCAGTGTTCTCGATTTTACAGTCTCAACAGCACTGTATGAAAATTCCAACTGTTCCACATTCTGTCCTGTCTTTAGTATAGTTTGTTTATTTTCCCATTCTAGTAGATGTGATTGGTTTTCATTTTAATTTGTGTTTCCCTGATCATAATTTATCATATTTCATATAGGTATTTATTTGTTTAATCAACATTTGTCCCCTCCAAAAACCCCCTTTTTTCCTCACTTTATCCAGCAATTGGCTAGATATGTGAGTCTGTTTTTGAACTCTATTCTGTTCAGGAATCTCTTCATCTATCTTCCACCAATATCACACTGTCTTAGTTATTGTAAGTTTTGAAATCAATTTGTATTATTCCTTCAACTCTTTTTTTTAAAGATGATTTTCTAGATTCTTTGTATTTCCATATGAATTTTAGAATCTTCTTACCAATCTCTACTAGAAATCCTTTTGGGATTTGGTTGAGTTCACAGGGCAATTTAGAAAGAATGGGCATCTCTAAAATAAATATTGAATCTTCCAATTAGCAAAATGGCATACCTATCCCTTTAGATCTTCATTAATTTCTTTAAGTAATGTTTTCTATTTGTCAGTATACAGATTGTGCATATTCTTCTTTTGATTTAGTTGTAATACTGTTTATGTTACATTAATGGTGTTGTTTATTATAGTAGGTAGGAATGCAGATAATTTTTATATATTTATATATTTTGAATGCTGTGAACTTGATCAATTCCTTTATTAGTTCTAGTCATTTTTTATAGATTCTATAGAGTTTCATAATACATAATCATGATATTTTCTTAAAAAAAATTTTTTTTTTGAGAGAGAGAGCGCGAGTGGGGGAGGGTCAGAGAGAGAGGAATACACAGAATCCAAAGCAGGCTCCATGCAGGCTCCAAGCTATCAACACAGAGCCTGACACAGGGCTTGAACTCACAAGCCTTGAGATCATGACCTGAGTCGAAGTTGGACGCTTAAGTAAACATTTTTACTTTATTGCACTGTCTAGGACATCCAATACAATGCTGAATAAAAGTGGTGAGACAGAATATCTCAGCCTTTTTTTCCTATCTTTGAGGAAAAGTTCTTAATATTTCACTATTAAATATGATGTTGGCATTAGGTTTTTCATTATGCCCCTTATTGGATTAAGGAAGTTTTCTTCCATTCTTATTCTGAATTGTTTGTTTGTTTGTTTGTTTGTTTTTTTAAATCGTGAATTGGTGTTGAATTTTGCCAGTGTTTTTTGCTTTCCTGAGAAAGTCATGTGGCTTCCTCTTTTATTCTGTTAGTGGATTAAGTTACATTGATTTTTGAATGACACACTACCTAAATTTCAGGGATATATTGGCTGTAACTTATTATCCTTTTAATGTATGGATGGGTTGGATTAATTAATATTTTATTATGTATTTTGTCCTCTGTGTTTATTAGAAATAATGGCCTGTATTTTTTCTTCTTGTAATACTTCAACCATAAGCTTATTCTGGTTTTATACAATGCTTTGAAAAAATGTTCTCTCTTTTACTAATTTCTGTAAGTTTATGTATGATAATTATTATTTCTTTCCTAAATACTTGGTAGAATTCAATAGTGAAGCTGATTCGACAGTTCTTTGTGGGAAAAATTTGATATTAATATCCTTAAAAGTTATGGCTTTTTTGCATTTTGTTTCTTTTTGTGTAAGACGAAATTCCCCATTTCATCTAAGTTGTCAAATGTAGTTGTTAAGTATATTTTCTTATAATCCTTTTAATAATTTTAGTATTTCTAATTATTTCCTCCTTTTAGTTTCTGCTAAAAGATGTTAATTTGCATTCTCTTTCCATGAAATACAACAGGCTAATTTGTTAGCTTTGACAGTAACTTGAGTAGATTTTTAGCAGCCCCAAATTTGAGTAATTTTAAATGACAAATGATAATTTTCTATTTTACCAGCTCTTTTCTAGCAATTTAGCTAGTATCCATTAATACTTGTACACTATTTTTAAATTCCTTGTTGCAAATTAGTCTTCAGAACTAGTACTTAGCATAGTGAGTGTTAATTTCATTAATGACTACAATTTAAATATACAATATTTCTTGGCAATCGAGAGGTACTTTGGTATGTTCATATTGACATTACTTGCACTATTAGGTAAACCTAGATTAACTAAATTATTGAGCCATTCAAGAGTTATTGCCCTTTAAAGCAACTCTTGTGCAAGTTACTGGAAACATAATAATAAATAAAATATAGTTCTTACCCTAAAGGGGCTATGACATTATGGTTTGCTCTAATAAGTGATGTGATAAGAGCAGGCAAAAAGAACACAAGAAGAGGTGACTCAATTCAGTCTTCATTAGGAAAGGCTTCTAAGGGGAGGTATCATAAATTCAATTCTGAGGAATGAATAAGGGTTAGCTAAGCTGCTTCCACATTCCTGTCTTTCAGAGACTGCAAAAATATAACCCATCATTCACAGATTCCGTATGTGGAAATTTGTTTACCTACTAAAATATATTTGTAACCCCCAAATCCATACTCATGACATTTTTACAGTCATTCACAGACATATATAGAGCAGTGAAAGTCTTGAGTGGCCCAATGTCCACGTCTGTGTTCCCGGCTGAGCTCACCATCCTGCATCAGCTCTCATATTGTAAACAAGTATCCTTTTTATGGTCTTTTTGGTGCCCTATCTTCTGCACTTTTGTGCTCTTTGGTGGTGATTTCACTGTTTAAAATGGCCCCAAGCATGATGTTGAAATGTTTTCTAGTGTTTCTGAATACAAGAAGGCTGTGCTATGCCTTATGGAGAAAATACAAGTGTTATATAAGCTTTGTTCAGGCTTTTGGCCAGGAGTTTAGTGTTAATGAATGAACTACATATATTAAGTAAGGTGGTTTTAAGCAGTAATATGCATAAAACAGTTAGGTGTTGATTCGTTGTTGAAAAGGTTGCGATCAGAAGCTGGCAGGAGCCCAAGCCTGTGTTTCTCCCTACGAGTAATGGCTGCATATTCAATAATTCCATTTTTGTAGTGACTTTGTAGAACACACCTACTACAAATAATGAGAATTGGTTATAAGTGTCTTCTGTTTTAGGTTCCTAAATTTTATGTTCCAGGTTTCCCCACTATCTGAAAAGAGCATTTTCACAAGAACTTTGGTAAACTGAAATGATGTATAGCGAAGAAACAATTACCATTCATTTATACGGAAACATTTTTGGGCATTTCCAAGCCTAAAAAAATAATTTCTCTGATACCGTTAGCGAGTAGGTTTTTCATATACCTTAGGACATATCTTCCTAATGAATTCACAAAATCAGTGGAGATAAAGCACAAGTGCTCACAGACACAGTTCCAAGCTATGGTGGCTTGATGCCGAGATGCTGAGTGTGGTTCCTGGGGAAGGGGCTTAGCGGGGCCACTCTCGCTGCTCCATATGCACATTGCCTGTGGAATGGCCCGCTTCAAATCAAACACTGAAAGCTACTTTCAATTTTTGATTTTTTTTCTCCATAAAAATCAAAACTCCCCTTTGGACTTATTTCGGTTAGCAAAATCAGGTGCTAATGTAAGTCTTTCAAAGAAGTGAAGTGGCATAATGTGGACTTTTGAAAAGTGGGAGATACCTGTAATTGGTAATGCAGCAATAGATAAGTAATGGAACATCTGAAGTCCAATGATACAGCCTTTTTATAAGGCCTGTGTAATCTGATAACTGAAACACATGGGAGAACATGTCTAATGACTAACTGAAAATATTTGGGGGCAGAATAAACGCATACACTTGCAGGTGGATATTTATTCTTTTTTGCTGGAGTCAGCATTGCTCTACATACTGTTTATTTGAAATCACTGTGTTTTAAGAGATTCTGAGTAGTTTTCTATTTGGAAGCAATTTAACGTACCAAGAGGTGGCCACGTCAGATGCCTGTGATCAGCTTTGTTTTCAGTATCTCCTTTAGCAATGTGTTATGAACAACATAGCAGGATTCAAAAGTATCTGTTTTGTGGATTTAATGTTGTGTACATCAGTTTGAAAACCTACTAAACAAGATTACACTGGTTATGTGGAAAAAGGCGTAAATCAGCAACCTAAGATCTGTGTTTGGTTTTCATCCTCCATGATTACTCTATACTTGTTTTACACTTGTTAAGTCCATAATTATTATTTAAGTTACAGAAGAAATTTGCCTCGTCATGATTAACACACATAGGTGGTGGGTGAGCCATTAGTGAAAGATTAAATTGTTGGTGCTTTATTAGAAAGTCCCACTTAGTTTATTAAAGGATTTCAGATTGTGTATAAAAATAGAAAATTGCTGAATTGGTCACAGGCATCCTGCTGGGATTAATTGAATGGCAGCTGCAAAACCACTGTGAGATACCAAAGAAGCATTTTAGCTTTCACTAAAAAGACTTTGGGTCTCACTTTCATTGTAGCTCTGGCCCATGTCTTGTTGCCAGCTCAACTGTTAAATGACTGTAACATTGGAGAACAAGTTGGGGCTAGCTGTGTCGATAAGGAAAATAATTTAGGAAGTCCTTGTGCTCATTCCCCAGAACAGCACCTTAAATGGATAGTTAATAATAATCATAATATGCAATCATTTGATGTCTATACAAATATCCTAAAAGACAAGAAAAGTGAAATGTTTCACCTGTGGAATTAAATACTTATTGAGAATTTAAAAAATTGCTCATCTCAGAGACAACACTGATTCTGGAAATCATGTGGTTACTCGGCATAGAAGAAATATAAGGGTATGAAACATATGTTTTTAAAATTCAACCGGTAACTGAAAAATCATTTATATCAGATCTTCTAGGATCCTTTTTTTTAGGTCTTGGAGTTTCAGCACAGTGATAGGAATCTTGGCACTTATATTCTTTGTGGTTTCCAATACTGCTCTGAAAATCATGAGAGATATGACCTATTTGAAATTTAGTTCTGCTTAGACACAAAGTCACAATTCTTGCTTTCATCTACCATGGGAATGAGAAGGAAGGATGGTCTGAGAAGAAATTAATCAAGTATTTTGCTTCAAAAGTATTTCCTTCCCTGCCATGACCTCTGCCCATGTTCCGTCAGGTCAATAATTCCCACTGGGGGCTGAGGGGCTATGGCAAAGAGACCTTCAAGCCATTGGTTCCAAAAATATGAACTAATGGCTACAAAAATAGTAAATTTTGGAAATAAGGAGGGATTACTATTCGGTCTACCCACTTAAAATTTCCATGTTTTAAAAGTCTCAATAATGCTCATATTCCTACAAACCACAAAATGGCTTAAATAAGATTTTATTTCCTCTAAGTAATCCACAAGGAGCTTGAAATGGAACTACATTCTAACGCATTATAGTTTAATAGATGTATTATTATTTAAATGCACTGAGGTTGTATTTTTTTTTTTATAGAATTACATTCAATCTAGCCTTTGTTCTACCCTGCTGGAAATTTTGTTCGTTGCAAAATCTATTAGAAACTTTGATCTCTTTTTGAATTCACCCATTAACCAGTTCAGTTCACTGATCTGATTCTAAAATCTAAGCACACAGAAATGCTGAAATAATTGGTTTGCTTTGAATTACACGAACTCATATGGATAGAATCTCTGGATATATCAGGAAAGCCGAAAATAGCGTGAGAAGATTTCCTTCAGTGGTTTCATTGTGCTGGAAAGAACGATAAATTTGTTTTTATCTCTGAAACAAAAAACCACCAACAAAAGGTTATGAAATAATATTTTATTAATATAAAGACGTATAATTTCATCTATGTCAGTTTGGTTTAACAAAATGAATTTTACCTTTAACTTTTCAAAAGATGAGGAATATTTTGTAAAATGCCTTAAACTCCATTTTAATTGTTGCTTTGAACCTATCTTTACACCAATAGTTAATCAAATCAAATTAAATTAATTAGGCAATTGAATATACTTCAGGGATAAAAATCTATTGACGAAGTTTTTAAATTAATAAACTTTCTTTCCTTTTTTAGAGCAGTTTTAGGTTCACAGCAAGATAGAGTGGCGAGAAGAGAAAGTTCCATATACTTCCTGTTTCCACGTACCCACAACCTTTCGCACTATTTACATCCTGCACTGTATGGTACATTTTGTTGCAGTTGAAGAACCTGTATTGACACATTATCAGCCAAGGTCCATAGTTTGCATTACAGCAGGGCAAACATTTTCATAAATAGATATATTTAACATAGGTACATTCATACATACGTATCTTTGTTCATGTGATACCCAAAGTTTTGAAATTTTTATTTTTATTCACTTTTATTATATTCACTTTTATTATAAATAATCACTTTTATTATAAAATTGTAACAAAGGCTGGAGTGTTTTGATCACTCTGGAAAGATGAAGTTCAGTATAAACACAACTTTGGAAGTCATTCAGAGGTTGTGGCAATATCTTTTTTTTTCTAAATAGATATTCTTTCATTAAGGGTACCATGGACTCTTAAAGGGATATTGTCACAAGCACACTACAAATGCTACCTAGGGACCAGAGAGGGAATCTTTTCCATACTGAAGACTGAAGTTGTCCTTCCTTTCTTTGCCCTTATCTCTTGCAATGGAGCATAGCCCCAGTGGTGATGGGGAGGGGGTCTGGAAACAGTGTCTTACATGTGATGAGACATCTTGAAGCAACTGCTATTTGCTTGTATTCTGGTTCCCTGCTCATGTTATGGAAAGCTTTGTAAACTGGTATTGGCTAATATTGTGTGTCAGAAAATTTTTCGTTTATTCCTAATCTAGGACCAGCTGATACTGACTCTGTGGTCATCATGTAGGAGGTCCTCAAGTCTAATTAACTCAGGTGCACCTGACAAAAATGGTTTTAGGAACTTTCCAAGGGAGGGCCAGCCCTGAAGTATTATAAGATCTGAGTCTCCGGTATAGACTGAATATTGGTCCCCCACCCCCACCCCCCACTCCCTGCACCATGTGTGGAAATGTTAATGTCCAGTGTGACGGTGTTAGTAAATGGGGCCTTTGGGAGGTGATTAGGCCATTGGTGTGGAGCCCTTATGAAAGGGATTAGTGCCCTTATATAAGGAGACCTCAGAGCTCTCTTGCCCAGTCTTGTATGTGACAACACAGCAGGAAACTAGCCATCTGCAAACCAGAAAACAGATCCTCACCAGACACCAGACAATGTACTGGTGCTTTGACCCTGGACTTCCCGGCCTCTAGAATCTTGAAGCAATAAATGTTTATTGTTAATGCCACCAGTCCATGGCATTTTTGTTACAGCAGTGCCCCCAAACTAAGACTTTCTGCCTGCACAAACAACCACTATGTCTACATCAAATTTCCATTTTTCAAACCTCAAACTGCAACCTTCACCAAGAACATATATAACTTCTCTTGTGCTCAGCGGATGTCTTATAAATGGGACACAATGTACACTAGAGATTAAGCAAACAGGTTTGGAGTCACATACATCTGGGCTTTAATCAGAGCTCTTCTTCTATTAACCGTGCAACCTGTAGAACTGCTGGAAACACTCTGGTTCTCAGTTTAGCCGTAGAATGATTTCTACTTGGTAGATTATAATGTAAATAAGTTACTTGTAGGTTAAATCACAGAATGAATATCACCCTGCATAGTTAATACTAAAAAGTGGGTATTCCATAAAAGGTTATTTTCCCTTTATTCCATCTTTTAGGTTATTCATTTATGTTTTAATAGTTATAGTGCAATGAAAGGGATCTCTAAGGGCAGTGCACTTCTGAACATTTCTATATCATATCTACAAGATGTAAATAATGATAATATAAAATGGCTCAATATGATATCATGAGGGGATGTCTTACTATCTTAATATTACTACTGCAATTACCTCAGTCATTTAAAAACTGAACACAGTAAATTCCATAGGGCCTTTATTTTAGGACAGATTTCAAGATAGATTGCTCTTCCAGAATGAATGGGGTGATTTTACTGCCTTTCATACAATTTCAACAATCAATATGAAGCACTATAATTTTTCAAACTGTACGTATTTGCTCTTGATGGTATTTTCAAAAATTTCCAAGTTGCCTTTCTATATATTCAGAACACAATTTGATTTCTGATATGAGATGTAAATTCTTCCATTTTGGCCCCCAGGATACTAAAAATTGACAGGTATGACAGGCTGTGTTGCCAGAGACTTGGTGAGTTTAAATGAAAGAACAAAGTTATTTTTTGGCCAGTTGCCATTATGCTCCATCATTATAACTGAATTAATCCCCCAAAAGGGACATAGTTTTGATTTTGCATGGAAAAAGCTTCAGAAGTCAATAACTTTGTACATAGCACTTCTTTCCATTTCGTCTGTGTTCTTTTGAAAAAATTATTATGGAAATTTTAAACATAAAAAATGGAAAGAACAGTATAATGAATCCCCATGTACCATCATCAAGCGTCAACAAGTATCATCTTACTATCTCATTTTATTTCTCTCCTCTACTTTTTTTCTTCCTGGGATACTTTAAGCAAATCCTAGATATTATGTCTCATATCATTTTAACCACAAATACTTCAGTAATTTATCTCTAATAACTAAGGACTTTAAAAAACAATCAGTGCCATTATCATGAACTCACAAAATTAAAAACTATTTACGTCCTCTAATGTCCAGTATGTGTTTATTTGTATTTTTAAATATATTCTCAGAAAGAGAGAGAGAGAGAGACATAGAGAGAATGAGTGAGTGGGAGAGGGGCAGAGAGAGAGAGAGAGAGAGAATCCCAAGCAGGCTCAGCGCTGTCAGCACAGAGCCCTACTTGGGGCTTGATGTCATGAACTGTGAGATCATGACCTGAGCCAAAATCAGAGTCAGATGCTTAACTGACTGAGCCATCCAGGCACCCCTGTGTTTATATTTTTCATATTGTCCTCCAATAGTCTGTTTTAGTGTTTTGGCCAAATCGATATCAAAACAAGTTTTATACACTGTATTTGGTGTCTATCTTATAAGCCTCATAAACTATAAGCCCTCCTTCTTTTAATTTTAATTTTTAAATTAAGTTAAATTTTTTTTTTCTATCTTCAAATTGTCTCTTCCTGTAGAAAGTAAGTTAAAATATCTTCTAAGGATTATTTTTTTCCATAAGAAGTATGTAATTAATTGGAACACACAGATCTTAGGTATTTTTCTGTAAGATAAGACTCATTCATTTATTCAAAAAGTATTTTTGGGTGCTTACTATGTGCCAGGTCGTGTGCAGTGTAACTGGGATAGAATGTTGAATGAAAAAGATGTAATTACTGCTCTTCGAAAGTTAAATGTTTAGTAGGAAAGAAAGACGTGGAATCAGACAGTTAATATGCAGTGTGCAATAGAAGTGCAGGGCACTATGGGAGCAAATGAGGGAGAACCTGACCCAGTCTAGGAGTGGAGAGTGTTTGGACTGAATTGTGTCTCCCTAAATTCATTTGTTGAAGCCCTAACCTCCAATATGACTGTAATTGGAGATAGAGCTTTTAAGGATGTAAAACCAAATAAGGTCAAAGGTTGGGTCCCTAATCTACAGACTGGTGTTTTTACAAGAAGAGGAAGAGAGACCAGAGCTCACTCTTTCTCCGTGAGCAAAGAGAAGGTCATGAGAGGACACAGCAGGAAGATACCATCTACACACCGAGGGGAGAATCCTCACTAGAAGCGAACCCTGCTGGCACCTTCATTGTGGACCTCCGCCTTCCAGAACTGTGAGAAAATGAATTGCTGTTGTTTAAGCCACCCAGTGTGTGATATTTTGTTATGGAAGCTTGAGCAAACTAACACAAGGAGTAATAGTTGGAAAGGAGCAAGGGTAGTCCTTTCTTACCTCTTAAGCCTGAAGTACATGAGAATTCCTCAATTCATTCATCAGCAATACTGATTATGAATCTACTGTACCAAGGGCTAGGCTAGGATGCGTGTTGGTGGAACAAATCACACACATATCCTGCCCTCATGGGGTGTATAATATGATGGGCCATGTAGGCCTTAAAGCAGATATCAGCTATAAGTTCATCATTATAGATTATGTTGAATGCAGTGAAGGAGAAGGGCAGAGTCCTAGGAGATAAATAATGGGCTGCTGTGTGGGTGGGAAGGGACATGCGAGGGGGATAAGGAGTATTCACAAAGGTGAAGGAACGCCTCCAAGAGGAAGGGGCATTTAAAATAGAGCATGAAATATGAGTGGGGATTCAGGGAAGGTTCAGAGAAGGAGTATTTTAAGCCCAAGGACAGAATCAGCTTTGATTCATTTGGGAAACAGAGACAGAACCTGCGTGGGGAGTGTAACAAGAGAGCCAAGAGCTGTGAGGTGATGCTGGAGAGGAGGGAGGACCCAAACCCTGCAAGGCCCAGGGAGTCATACCTCCAATATGATACACTACTACAGTGAGTGATTCTGAGTGGTGGAAAGCAGGAAACACCTGTCTAATGGAGGACTTAAGAAAATCACTCGGGCTGCTAAGGGGAGAATGATGTCTAAGATGCACAAGAAAGTACAAGATTTTAGGAATGAAAGGAGAGGGGAGGGTAAATGCCTAGAGGAGCTCACATCTTGGCAGTAACTGGAGATAAAAGATTCGTGTCTTATTCGGCATCTTCTTTAGCACATGACAATATCTGCTCTCAAGCAGCTAGAACATCGCTAGAGAAAACCCACTCCATCCTGACTGGTCCCACTCTATGTTTATGATTATTACCTCAAGGCAGCCTTTAGAGCTTCCTGTAAATTCAATGGGGTTTACATCTTCTTGGATCAGGGATCAGCAAACTATTTCCTGTGAGCCAAGTCAGCTCTGATTTAGAAAATAACATTTTATTTATTTATTTCATGGTTGAAACACAGCCACACTTATTTGGTTATGTATTGTCTGTGGCTGCATTTGCACTACAACACAGACATTGAGTAGCTGTGATGGAGACTGTATCATTTACAAAATCTACAATATTTAGTATCTGCCTCTTTGCAACAAAAGCTTGATGCTCTCTGCCTTAGATGGCTATTACATACATTCTCCTCTGCCCACAAAGTTTTAACCCTCTTTCCCCCTCTTTTCTCTCAGCCGAAAGCCTGCCTTTATATTTCAAAAAGAGAGTAGAGAAATGCACAGGAAAATGTCACATTCTTCCAACACCAAATATCTATCTTCCTTCAGCCACTATCCAGTTTCCCTGTTTTCTGTTCTCTTTTGATCTTGTTGAACTTGATGAGAATTTGAAAGAGTTATCTACATTTACGATATGTTTCTACTCTTCCATTTTGTAACTATGTATTCTAATAAGAATATTCTTGTGAAGGCCAGTAATAACTTCTTCGTTAGCCAATTTGTTGGTCAATTCCAACATGCCTTGTAAATAGCACTTGACAAAATTGTCATTTCCTCTCTCTTGAAGCCTCAAAATCTGTTGATTATTCTCTTACTTCACTGTCTTCTGAATTTCTTTGTCCTTTCCCAGGATTTATTTTTCTTCCCATCTTCTAGACATCATTGCCCCAAGACTCATTTCTCTCTCCTCCCCTGTATATACACACAATGCTAGTGATCTTTTCCACTCTCTAGCAGGAAATGCTATCTCTGTATTGATGATTCTTTTTTTTTAAATGTTTATTTATTTTTGACAGAGAGAGAGAGAGACAGAGCGTGAGCAGGGGAGGGTCAGAGAGAGAGGGAGACACAGAATCTGAAGCAGGCTCCAGGCTCCAAGCTGTCAGCACAGAGCCTGACATGGGGCTTGAACTCACAGATGGCGAGATCATGACCTGAGTTGAAGTCGGACGCTCAAACGACTGAGCCACCCAGGCGCCCCTGTATTGATGATTCTTATATTCACTTCTTTGAATTCCAGATTTATATTTCTCTGTCTAGTCAGCATATTTTATTTTATTTTATTTTATTTTATTTATTTTATTAATTTTCTTTGAGAGAGAGAGGATGCAAATGAGTGAGGGGCAGAGAGAAAGAGAGAGAGAGAGAGAGAGAGAGAGAGAGATTGAGAAGTGGGCTCACCCAAAACAGGGTTCATGTTTTACTTGAAGTAGGGCATGAGCTCACCCTAAGTGGGGCTCAAGCTCACCTGATGGTGGGCTCGAGCTCACCCAATGTGGAACCCAAACTCATGAACTGTGAGATCATGACCTGAGCCGAAGTCAGATGTTTAATGACTGAGTCACCCAGGTGCCCTGTCTCCCTGACATTTTAAATTAAATTTTTCCAAATACATTTTTAATTTCCTCCTAAAATCTACAGCTCCTTATTTAAAATTTTTAATGTTTATTTATTTTTGACAGAGAGAGAGAGAGAGACAGAGCATGAGTGGGGGAGGGGCAGAGAGAGAGGGAGCACACAATCTGAAGCAAGCTCTAGGCTCTGAGCTGTCAGCACAGAGCCAGACGTGGGGCTCGAACTCATGGAGTGCGAGATCATGGCCTGAGCCGAAGTCAGACGCTCAACCAACTGAGCCACCCAGGCACTCCTCTATAGCTCCTTATATTGGTGACAGGCATCTCCAATCTTCTGGTTGCTTGGACTAAAAGCTGTATTTTATTTTTTGCCAGAGAGGGGAGGGGTTCTCTTTTCCTCTTATATCTTAAACTCAATCCATTAAAGTACCCTAAAATTTTGTTCAAAATGTATCTGGTATTCAACCACTTCTTGATACATCTACTTCTATCACTTTATGCCAGCCAACATTATCTCTTACCTGGATTGTTAAGATACCCTCTGAGATGGTCTCCTCTGCTACCAACCTTGTCTGTCTGTCATCTATTCTCCACACAGCTGCCAAAATGATACAAGTATTTAAATACTCAAAACTCTCCAGAGAGTCCTTGGGCACCCATATAAACACCAAATCCTTCCCTTGTAAACGACAGGAAACAAATGGCATATTCAAGTTCATCAATTTTCTAGATAATCAAGTGTCTGTTTACAAAGATACGGGCAAAGTGAAAGAGGAACTTCAAGGTATAGTGGGCATAGTGTGGGACCATGGGATCAGCGACAGCAGATGCCATTGCCACCCCTGGGTCTGAAGAGCTGATGGAAGAAAATGATTACTGGAGCCCAGTGATGGAGGACTACTTGTCAGGAACTGTGGCATCAGCTTAGGGGCAAAGCCAACCAGAGGCAACTAAACACAGTGAGCTGAAAGACTGCGCACCTTACCTTTACTCCACTTCCTCCTCTAATTTCTTCTTCATACATTTTGTTGGCCAAATCCAACCAAAAGGCAAAGGGCAAGACATCCCATTGATGTAGTCCTTAAAAGGGCACAGATGAAGGTGTAGAGAGTGAAGAATAAATCCAAGGGACAAATAGAAGGTATCCGATTTATAAAGTCCAATGAAGTTGTCCTGGAGTTGCCCTACCCTTGTCTACCTATTTTTCTTCTAATTCTGCCTAACAGTTGTTTCCTTGTGAACCCTGGCCTGCTTCCTTTTTCCCATTAAAAAGTACACTTCTACTTGGAGCCCCTTGCTTTGGTTCCCTCCTCTGTTTGGCACTCTTTTCTCTTCCATTTCCTGCTTTAAGGTCATTCCCACAGAGAAAATTTCCCTGAGCAGCCTCTATAAAAATACAACACACCCATACTCACTATTGCCCTACCTAGATTTTTTTTCAATAGTTTTACCTCCCAACATGTTGTATTTGGTTTGGCTCTCCCCTACTCCCACCCGCTGAAATGCAAGCATCTTGAATAAAGGACTATGTCTAATTTATTCATTGCCAAATTCTCATATTTAAAGGTACTTGATAAACAGTAACTACAGTTGATTCTCATGATTCAGGGTAATTATGTCCTGTACAGTTATTATGAATACGAATTAGTGAATACTGAGCCACTGTTAGCAGAGGAGTTACAGGGTTATGTTTCTGACAGCCTCTGGTCACATGATATTTGTCTTTCCCTGACTGACTAATTTCGCTTAACATAATATCCTCTAGTTCGATGCACGTAGTTGCTAATGGCAAGATTTCATTCTTTTTGATTGCTGAGTAATACTCCATTGTATGTACACACACACACACACACACACACACACATATATATATATATACACACACATACATATATACCACATTTTCTTTATCCATTCATCCATTTGGGATCTTTCCATACTTTGGCTATCGTTGATAGTGCTGCTATAAACATTGGGGTGCATGTGCCCCTTTGAAGCAGCATACCTGTATCCCTTGGATAAATAATTAGTAGTGCAATTGCTGGGTCATAGGGTAGTTCTATTTTTAATTTTTGGGGGAACTCCATACTGTTTTCCAGAGTGTCTGCACCAGTTTGCATTCCCACCAGCAGTGCAAAAGAGATTCTCTTTCTCCTCATCCTTGTGTGACTGTCCTTTGTAAAGAGTATTTAGGATTGGTAGAGGGGTAAAAAGTCTTTTACTTTTAATTTGACATTTTTAAGGATTTTAAATTTACTAACTGTATGCATATTTTAATACCTATAAGCCATAAACCCAAATGATGTCCTCAAATATAATAAGTGAAAAATGTATTCTATATTGATTTAATTTTTAAGATTCGAATTATGTGAGTGAGATTAGTGAATTTACATAGTTGTAGAGAGAGTTTTGGAATGGCACATACAAAGATTAAAAAATACATTTAAATAAAAAAGCTTAATGTGACAAATTTCTAGACTAATTTATAGAAATATAAATAGGTGAGGAAATCATATTAACATGCCTTTGTGAGGAAATTGCTGGACACTCTAAGTAGCTGATGATGGAGGTTTTTTTTTTTTTTTTGCTGATGATGGAATTTAATAGAGGTATTGGTGGGGAAATATTTAATTTGTATTTAATTTTTGAGGAAAAACTTAAATATATACAACACTTATCGTGGGTACAACTGATGTTCACATTCAGAGTAGTGCAAATTCCATTGATTCAGCATTGATACTTCACCTCAATTTGTCACTGACATCAACCAGACCTAGTGCTGCTACCAGGAAATAGGATATTTAGTAATTCTTTACCAGTTATAAATAGAGTATTGTCAGAAAAAACACAATACCATTGGAAAATGGTAAAAAAAAATCGGAGATTGCACAGTTGTACAATGGTATTGACACAATTTTTGTTGAGAACTCTAGGTGAATATCAACTAACCTGTTGGGAAAATAGACCCTTTTGACCCTGATAAATTGGAAGAGGATTTTAAGTGGCCTTTGAGGTTATGAGTAGTTTCACTGTGAACTCATTGAACAATTTCGGTTCATTTTATAGTCATGATGTAAGAGAAGTTAAAGCAATACAAATGAAGGAGAATATTATTCTGAGAGGTAATCTCCAAAGACCCAAATTTGGTCTGACCTATTTGATGTGGAGGACTTAAGGCTGATATAGAAATATTGAACCCTTAAACTTTGGACACTTACCTTCAAAGATTTATTGAAGGATTTATCCTTATAGATACATATCTGTACAGAGATATAGGAGAGATATGAAACATATTCTTTTCATAAGAACTATGAATCTGCTATCTGCCATATGTACCCAAGTCAAGTAATGGTTTTATGATAAAGAGATTGAGAGGGCTATTTTCATATACTTGTCCACAGGATTTATAGTGATGATATATTCTCGTGTAAGATTGGAAACATTAATATTAGTGTGCAATTAGAATATAATTCTCCTTGTTGAACATATTTGTAGAATGCATCCTTGAAATACAAAACCAGGAAATTATATTAAATATGTTAAATATCAAGTAGCACTGACTGCTTTTGTCTTTGTTTTCTGCATATGATAGGAGTTGATTAACTAATCTAGGTTATATGATTTTGGTACAATTGAATTGATATTGGAATGAACTGTTGTGCATTCAAAATTATGCTCTATCTCCTTGAGCACAAAGCAGAAGAGACCCGTCAAGTCCAGGGTTGGCTTGAGCTGAGAATTATCTGGCAAAAGTGCGCAATGGAATTTAGGCTACTACATACAACAAAACAAACAAGAAACTCCCCACAAAAACCAGTCTTAGTTACATTCTGCATGAGTTGGCAAAATATATGATGAAATTTAATTATTTCTTCAAAGCTTGAAAAAGTTATAGAAAGAAGGTAACTTCAGCTTTCAAATTGGATATATTTTCTTAACCTAATGAGACTGGATTTTGGATCTGGGCTGGTGATTTCTACTATACTTATCATTTACATCCTAGGATTTCCAAGCATTTTTGTGGCAGTCCACTAGAAATATCCTTTCATATTTAGAACTACAAATCGTCTCTTTCTGGAGGTTAAGTTCTGATAAATAAAATTCCACTCTAGAATTACAAACATGTTCAATTCTATTTAATGAAATATGAGGAATAGTTTTAAATAATGGATGTGCTTTTGTTTCCCTGAAGAACATGCAAATGTGAAAGCCATACTTATATTAAAATGCCTAAATACTCTACACTGTAGATTTAATTATGAAAACACTATTATCATATATACTAATATAATGAGATCTAATAATTAATTGAGGTAAAATAGTGCCTTCTCTAATGCAATTTTGGTTCCATGAACACCCCTGAAAAGTAGATAATGTTGCAATGAGGTAAGATTTAAAAGAATCACTTTCCACCACTCTGCAATGTCATTTGTTTTTTTGTAATACATCTATTTTGTCAATTCTGTCTTCCTTTAATTGATATTCTCCATTTTAAGGAGAAAATCAAAATATCTTCTTATTTGATGATTATTAATACTATGAAGAATTTCTTAAAGATCTATTAGTTTTTCATATAAGATTCTGAAACTTTTGTGTTTATAAATGTTCCCCAAACCAATTGTCTGTCTCTAATGTGTTATCCATCATGTACTTCCCGGGAAACTGATGATAACAAATTAAAATTTATTTACAGACCCTAGAGAAGAAAAAAAAAAAGAAATAAAACAGACTACCTTATTTTAATATGAACTTTACTGTAAATTCACTTTAAAAATAAATACTCAAATAATCATTTTGGGAACTTAACTGTAATAATTTTAGAGTCAATACAGATCTACAATTGCAAGGAAATCAGATGTTGTTTTTCTTTAGCCAAATCATTTCCATTGTTATCTGACTACTAAATATATCTATAATATTTGTAGTTTTAAACAAATTTTCAGTCACAGTAATCTGATATTGCAATTGTTAGTATATCTTAAAGACTAAAATAGTAAGACAATTATACTTTTATTCTAATAGTGGTTTTATGTAAATTTAGATTGTTTAATAATCTAGCAAAAGATGGAGGCATCATTGAAATCACAACAAAATTTGTTTAGATGATTTCCAGCCTACAGACTAATGTGATACTCCCAGAAATCCTGGGGGCTGTAATAGGTAATAAACACAGTAGCACATATCAACACTTGGCTTTCTTCCAAGCTCTATGCCAAGACTTCACCTGTTTTATCTCATTAATTCTTTCAACAATATGGTGAATATTATATCCAATGCACAGACGTTGAGACTGAGGCACATGGAAGCTAACAAATCTGATTAAGCTTACACAAGTTAATAAATGGCAAAGCAATACAAATGAAAGGCACAATGTCGGTCTCCACTTGAAAGATGAAGAAACTGACCTGCAGAAGGCATTATTTGGGCAAATGCTCTCAACAAGAGGGCATCAGATCACAATGGCAGACATCGGTCACACTTCAGACACAAGGATAGAGGTTTCCAACTCCAAATCTTAAACAATTTCGATTGCACTACACCATATTGGTCTTAAAATAAATGTATGTTTTGACTCTCATAAATTAAACATTTCACAGGAAATTGCAATTAATGTTGACATAAATTAAAGTAATATTATTTTTTCTTTATTCTCTATACGTACACATGAAAATTTAGAGTAGCTATAAATCAAAGTTTGCATCCTCCAGTAAATTAAAACTACAATTTATGGAGTGTTTCCAATGACTACACATACTTCTGAGTGCTTTGCATATATTATCTCATTTAACAGCACAGAAAATCTATGAAGAAGATACAATTACTACTCATTTTGGATGAAGAGATGTAAACACATATTTGAAAAACTAACAAACATCCAATAAATTATAGACACATATTTGAAACTCAGCTTTCTTTCTAACTCAAATCCAACTCCTAACTACTATTCTGTGAAGACTATAAAGCATACCACAAAATCACAGAGTTTAAATAACTTGAAATCAAAAGTGTCAACTTTTACTTTTAAAAATCACATAGTTTCAAAACATATAATATTGCTGAGAACTTAAGAAGTGTCGGTTATTTCAATTCTCACACCAGTGTAAATTCTGCTGTTTTGTTCCATTTTTAGGAAAGACAAATGAATTTTTAAACTTAAACTCACCCCAAAAATTCTTAGGTCATGTATGTTCTGTTTATTTTCTTTACTTAACTCAAGCACAAATATTTGTCAAAGGTTTGTTCCATGGGGCATTAAGTTTCCCAGTATTGTGGGTTGCATATATGTGAGAACCCTGAGTAGAAAGAAATGAAAAATGCATTTTATTTTATTATTTTTAAAAATGTTTTTATTTATTATATTTTGAGAGAGAGAGAAAGCGAGAAGGGCAGAGAGAGTGGGAGAGAGAATCCCATGCAGGCTCCCGGGGCTGGAATCCACGAAACATGAGATCATGACCTGAGCTGAAGTCAGATGCTTAACCTACTGAGCCACCCAGGTGCCGCTAAAATATGTATTTTATTTTAGATTCACATATCTTTAGCCTTTTCCAATTTGCATTTAAAAATGTAATATTTAACACAAATGAGGCACAGGTTTTAATATAATAAAAATATACATATTACAGAGGAAATTAGAAGTGTCTGTCTCTTTAGCCAGTGATATTGATGAACCCCCAAGATCTTCCCATACAAACATACGACAGTAAACTAGACAGTGTGCTATTTGCAAGGCTGACAGTAGCATCAACAGCCTTATTGACTTAGTGAAAATACTAACAATATGTGCCAGTCAGACTGCTAAACCTTAATCTTTATTAGAAGACTAAGTGAAACATGCTTTTCTAGTTCCTCTTACAGAAGGTAATGAGGCCAGGAATGTTTATTATCTTGCCCCAAATCATACAGCTAGCAGGAGCAGAGTATGGGATATAATAGAAAATATTTAATTTTACCTTATCTACAAGACTCAGTTCTTAAACAGCTTTAGTGTTGATACAGGTAGTGAGATATGTGAATAAGGCTGCCACAAATACTTTCTCTCTGAGCTGCAACACCTACTCCAGATCAGTGCATGGTTAACTCCCAATTATTTGTGTTGAAGAAATGGAAAAATAAATGTAATTGCACTGGATACACCATAAGAGTTATTCTGATCAAGCCCTTATTTTCTATTTCTGTAAGCCTGAAACTTCATTTTTTACTACAAGCCCCACCCCTCCCCACCCCCCCTTATCGAAGGGGCTATGTTCCAAGGCTCCCACTGGGGTCACTTGAAGTGTTCCATTTGTAGGATTTGTGTTTACAATTCCACCACATTAGAGATCTTGGCTTCCAGGGATACAGTGAGAATTCTACTTAACTTGAAGCTGAAGCTACCCCTGGCTGGTCACTTTGAGTTTTTCATGTCAGTAGTTATATGGACAGAAAAATAAATATTAGTGCAAGCAATCAACTGATCACCATAAGAAGGTTGGGATGTTGTTACACAATGGGGGTAGGGTAAGTGTATCTAGTTTCCTCAGGATTCTTGGTGCTTCCATTCCCAATAATAGTGGCAAATGGGCAAATTGCAGCAACAATGGCCCAGCAAGGACAATATAACTAAGGGTCCTTTAGTTCTCCCCCTGAGCTAAATGTCTGTACCATCATACTGGGCAGATATCCAAGACTAGCTTGGGTGAAAGAGTGGGAGGTAGAGAAGGAGATGGTGACTCAAGGTCTCAAGGTCCGTGGCAACAGTGGGGTTGGTAGCATGTTTCTCTAAACCTCTGCTCTTAAGGTTCTGCAAAGATTGTGGCTGGCTTCTGCCTCAAAGGAAACTATGACTTATCAAATCTGTATCACCACTCTCTGGAAGAATCAAGGTCATCATTTTCTCACAAAATTAGAGCCCCCATCATGTATTTTGGAACCAATTATAATGGAGGCTACATGTTTATCTGGGGGGCAAGTATTCAACCAACACTTGGGGAGAATAAGTGAATAAATTCTTCTTCCTTTCTCCCCAAAGATGTTCTGATCTGGTAGGAACTTTATATGCCTTCCAGGAAAATGTTCTCCAAGATTGATTCATTGCTGCCCTTAGCAGCCATCTCAGTAAATGTGGGGTTTTATAATGTGTCATCTTGACTAAGCTCAACAATATTGCCCAAAATTCCCTTCCTGTATGATTTACATATATGTTACATATATTTTATTATCTACACATCTATGTATCTATCTATCTATCATCTATCTATCTATTTATCTATCTATTCTATTCTATCAATTACTGAGTCAGAGGAGTTAAAATTCTCAACGATAATTATGACTTTATTTCACTTCTTCAGTTCTATAAGATTCTGTTTTATCTATTGTAAAACCATTTTTAGGTATATATACATTTATAATTGCTATATCTTTATAATAAGTTGATTTTTTTCCTGTTAACAATTCTTATAGGTGTGTAGTCATATCATATTGTGGCTTTAATTTCTATTTTTCTAATTACTAATGATGGTGACCATCTTCTCATGTGTCTTTCTGCCATCTGTATGTCCTCTTATTTTTTAATGTTTATTTATTTATTTAGGGAGAGAGAGAGGCAGAGAGGGAGAGAGAATCCCAAGCAAGCTCTGCACTGTCAGCTCAAAGCCTGACTTGGGACTCGATCTCACAGACCAAGATCATGACCTGAGCCAAAATCAAGTCAGATGCTTAACCAACTGAAACACCCAGGTGCCCTGTCATCTGTATGTCCTTTTTGATGACATGTCTGTCATGTCTTTTGTACATTTTCTTTTTTTTTTAAGTTTATTTACTTATTTTTAGAGATAGAGAGAGTGAGAGGGGCAGAAAGACAGGGAGAGAGAGAGAAGATCCCAAGCAGGCTCCTTACTGTCAGTGCAGAATCCTACCCGATGGGGGGCTTGAACCCATGAGCTGTGAGATCATGACCTGAGCCCAAACCAAGAGCTGGACACTTAACCCACTGAACCACCCAGGTACCCTTGAACATTTTCTAATTTGATTGTTTGTTTTTAGTCCAATGAGAGTCTTAATGTATGCATTGTGATTCTCCCTGTAATAGCAAGATATGCAGTCTTGTGAGAAACTATTACAAGACTGTTGCTCATCCATCTCTCTCTACTTTGTGGGAGGCTCCAGGTGTAGTGGGAGACTCCTGGAAGGCAGCTCTCATTCACCTCTTTGGTTATGGTGAGGTATGAGACTTCCCACCAACTCCTCTGCTTAGGATGCAGGTATAAGCTGTAACATCACGACTTAACTGCAGTCAGGAGATGGCTCATCCACATCAGAGCAATGTACTAATTGTGCTGTCATTTGATCCCCTAAGTCCTGTGTCATTCTGTGGGATTAGGGTCACAGGCATCGGAACCCATGCTGATACTGCTTTTGCTTTTCTTTGTGTTAGTAATAAGCTGTATAAATCCATTTAGATTCATTGTCTTTTACTGACTGAATCTATAGAAATGTGGCAAGCCAAACTAGTAGCTGCCATGACGCTGCTACTCAGGAACTGCTTGACCACTTGACAATATTCATTAACCTTCTACCCAAACACCATCTCTTTTACCTATAATTACATTTGCTTAACTGATCTCCCTGCCAATAATCTTGCTTTCTGCAGATCTCTGTCTTACATTGAAACTAGAGTAGCTTTTCTAAATGCAAATCTAATACTATTCTCCATCTTAGAATCTTCTAACTGCTAGATAGAGTGAAACATTTTACCATGTATTTTAGCCAGTTCAGGCTGCTATGACATAATACCATAGACTAGGTGGCTTATAAACAAGACAAATTGATTTTTTACAGATTTGGAAGCTGGGAAGTTCAAGATTAAGACTAAGCAGAATTGGCACCTTGTGAGAGCTCACTTCCTACTTTTAGTCTTCTTGCTGTGTCCTCAGATGGCAGAAGAAGTGAAAGAGCTCTCCATGGTCTTATTTATAAGGGCACTAATGTCTCTCATAACTTAACCACTTTCCAAAGGCCCTACCTGCTAATATAATTATGCTGTAAATTAGGATCACAACATATGAGTTTTGGGGGGACATATCCAGTCCAGAGCACTGTGGCTTACAATGACTTCCATGATTTGCCCCTGGACTACCTCTGCCCCTCATATCTTGACACTCTCCCTCCTTTTTTTTAATTTTAAAGAAAGAAATAATGAGCAGGGAAGAGGGGCAGAAGAAGGGAAGGGGAGAGAGAGAGAGAGAGAGAGAGAGAGAAAGAGAAAGAGATTCTTAAGCAGGCTCCCAACATGGAGCTTGATCCCAGAACCCTGTGATCATGACCTGAGCCAAAATCAAGAGTCATACACTCAACCAACTGAGCCACCCAGGCACCCCAACACCCAACACTCTCCCTCTCATAGTATAAGTTGTAGTAGAATTAAATATATTCTTTTTTTTTTGTTTTTGAGGCTAGTTACATGTGCCAAATTTTAGGCATTGAAAATATTTAGTCCTTACTAACTCTAAGCACAAAATATGGCAGCAAGAAATGAAGCTGAATAGAAAAGCAGAACAATGTTGGATTTATTTGGAATACTTCAGTCTTGCCTTATTTCTCTGACTTAACAAGGTGAGTGTATATCTTTAAAATATACTAGCAATCCATGATTTGCATGCAACATATATCACACTCACCATGTATTGATAGGAGACTCCAAGACCAGAGCTACATTTTATTACCCTTTTCCTAAATTTCCAGGAAAACAATGACTTGTTAAAATTCCTTCAGTCTTATAAAAGCTCAAAGGTGATTACAGGGAACTGATTTGAGACATCTTTGAGCGAGTGGTATAGTATGCGCAACATTATGTAAGTGGATTTGGGATTAATTAAGGTCCTATTTGTCTAACATTTTGCTTTAGTATTAGAAAATCCAGCACATGACTCCTGTTGATATGGGTCAGCATAAAACTCCAGACCACAAAAAAGGTGGCTTTTTCATCTTTGACACTATACTCGCTGCCCTTTTCATCTTTGTCAAACTCTGAGAAAGTAAGCAGTCCTTTGTAAATACTGTCTAAACTTTTAATATGTGATACCCAGAAACAAAAACAAAAATGGGTATCAGTCACTCCCCCCAGTAGACTGTTCCTCAGTATAGAACCCAAGAATAATGTTCCATAGAAGGACAAAAGATCTTGAGGGGAGATGTTTAGAGGAAGATGGTATTTTAACACTTGGGAGGAAAAATAGGATTCTTCTCCATAGTAGTAAGGAAAGCTGACATTTGCAAATTGCCCATTTTAATACTTTTAATGTGCGTCTGGTACTTGGCAGTATTGGTAGCAGTAAAAATAAGAGTGGGCAGAGCCTAAGTGTCTAAGAATGAATGTAGGATGTTTTGAATTGCAAAATGCCCGAGAAATACATTTTAATTCTCACTTTAGAAATACTGCGTTCACGTTGGTGTTATTTGTTGCAAACATATTCTCTTTAGGTAATAGAGTTATGTTAATGGCTGTTGAAATTCAGCTGATATTCCTGGGTACGCCTCTTACTGTATTCATGACAATGAATTATGGTCTAGTGATACTGCTTTCATATGTTGTTGAGGGATAAAATGGGATTAGGAAAATTGCTCCCAGCCATCATAGTAAATTTTCACCAGAACAAGTAGGCAGCTATGGTAGGTGACATTGGCATTTACTTTAACTTCCAAACACATTATTAGAATGGAAATGACTTTATATCATATGCCCAAATATATGTTCTGTTTTAGTATCCTTTGTTGCTGAGATATGTTTCCTAAGATTAGTATATTCTATGTCAGTATATGCAGTTTAAACAAAATCAATACTTGTGATATTTTCTATTTTGATATTTGATGACATTGGCACATACTCAAAGACTTATTCGTGAAGTGGCTAGTATTTAAATTGTCATTGTATGAGGATAAAGGTGACATAAAATTTTTAATCGTTATACTTAACTTTGCATAGTCTCTTCAGATTCCATATTTTTTTTTCAAATCTTCCAAACCACTCAGTAATAGAAATTGTAGCTAAAAGTGACAGTTGACATTGTAAAAAAATAATCACATGAATTTAATACAAGGAAATTCAAGGAAATACAAGGAAACCCGGCTCAACTCAGTATAAAATGTGGTGTTAATTCCATGCATGTATTTTATCCATTTAACTTTTGAAAAAATATTTTTAGGAAAAGCGTATTGCTGATCATCATGTCAGAACCCAAAATGTAACAGTAATCACTGACTTGGAGTTTGTATTTTAACATAAATGTCTTGTCGACAGTGAATGTTGCTGATTGCAATCTGCCGTAAGGTTCATCAACTCAGGCTGTTCTCTTAGTTGCTTCTTTTAGAGGACGCTGCTCAATAATTGTACTTCATGGTAAAGATAATTTTAACTTGAGGTCAGGTTTCAATGTCAAAGGGCAAAAATATAGCCTCGAATCAAATGAACCATACTCACATTCTACAGAATTTTCTCTTGCAATATTATATTACTTTCCAAAAAAAATATTTTTTACTATTATGGAAGTATGGGAATATGTGAGTTTTTATTTCTCTCACAGTAATTTTGGATTAAAACTTTGATGTGGGAAACCAGGAGATTGAGATGTTAGTTCTGACTTTGGCACTTTGAAGTTTATTACCTTGGCCAAATCATATTAATACTTCCAGACCTTAGTTTTCCTATTTATAGTGTGAAGGAGTTGGATAAGATCATCAATAAGATTTATTTAGTTCTCAAATATTATAGTTGTGTAACAAAGAACTTGCTTATGTAGGAAATTAATTTAAAAAATTGTACCACAAAATTTGTTATTACTTGTCATGTGATTTTAAAGTGAGATCTTGGGGTGCCTGGGTAGCTCAGTTGGTAAAGCGTCTGACTTTGGCTCAGGTCATGATCTCAAGGCTTGTGGGTTTTAACCCTGCGTCAGGCTCTGTGCTGACAGCTCAGAGCCTGGAGCCTGCTTCAGATTCTGTGTCTTTGTCTCTGTCTGCCCCTCCCCCACTCATGTTTTTTCTCTCTCTCTCTCTCTCTCTATCTCAAAAATAAATAAATAAATAAATAAATAAAAACATTAAAACAAATTTAAAGTGAAAGCTTTTAAAAATTTTGTTGATGGGGGCGCCTGGGTGGTGCAGTCGGTTAAGCGTCCGACTTCAGCCAGGTCACGATCTCGCGGTCCGTGGGTTCGAGCCCCGCGTCGGGCTCTGGGCTGATGGCTCAGAGCCTGGAGCCTGTTTCGGATTCTGTGTCTCCCTCTCTCTCTGCCCCTCCCCCGTTCATGCTCTGTCTCTCTCTGTCCCAAAAATAAATAAAACAAAAACAAAAACGTTGAAAAATTTTGTTGATGTAATGAAAACAAAGCTACTTTCTTAAAATTTAACTACAATTACCCTGTATGTTATATTTTTGTTAAAGAATAATAAAACATTACTTTTTCTGTAGAAGTGTATTTTAATGAGAAATATATAATGGGTTTTTTTTTCTGAAGGACTAAATAAGTCACAAAGATTTACTTTTTTGTATGGTGTGTTTTATTTTTATATCTAGAATTAATATTTTGTAAAACTTAATAATATCTTGAAATAAGGACAATACATAAGTCAGCAGTTGCATATGTTATTAGACTTGATTGTGTAGAATATGATGCTTATTTTTGTCATCTGCAGGTCATTGTGACACATAATCAAGATGACACTAGGTCAGAAGAGAGATAAGCAGTTTTATACCCAAAGAAATCTTTGTGCTAAATCAAACCTTTTTGTGCCAACTCAAATAGAGAGCTTGATTTTATTCTGAAAAATGTAAAATCATTTAATCATCTAAAAGTAAAATGTCTTTAGAAGTAAAAGTATTCTGTAATCTGATAGTTATAAAAATGCCAATCACTGGTTAAGTATTCTTTTGCTCATGTGACATTGAATTTGTGTGTTTTGTTATTTTTGTTCAATTTTGTTCACATTTTTGCTTCAAGCAGCATTCAATGGAGCAATGATTTCAATGACCTCAACTGTCTATATGGCAAAGCAATCTGCTTCTGCCTTTATACACATTGAATTAGGGTCAGGAGAGAGTCTCTCTCTGGGTCTATGACAGATTATATCCACTTACGTACAGTCCTAGAAGGGACATTATCAACTGCAAAGAAACCTATGTAATCCCCTAACACAGCATTCCAGTCAGTCATTGACATATTAACTACAATGGGTTAAGTTGAATGAGCTTATCTCAAGGTAAGTCTAAATGCTTTTCAGAAATTATTAAATCATATTTTTGATGACTATTAATCATTGAAAGATTGGAAGCAATTTCTAATTAGTAAGCCTCAGAAGAAATACATTTGAAAAGCCAAAATTAACTTATTCTAATGACCTTTTAAATCAGATTATATTAGAATAGCAATTTAGTAAATCACATGCCTCTTAATTATAAATGAAGATTTGAGATAAAAAGGTAGAATAAAAAATGTTGATGTTATAGAGAGCGTCATATTGGGAAAATACTGTTTCACATCCTGATCATCTCTAATCTTGGTTTTGGGACTCAGACTGTCCCCTCTTAAATCATTTGAAATCAAGGAATCTGAGAAAGAACCACATTATATATTAGAAACCTCAGCTTCCAGCTTTATGATTGACTGGATATTCTAAAAACGAAGAGACAAATAAACACCCCTTCCTCCTCCAATACAGCTTGATCCTGGGTAAATATTAACATGCTTGTATTTACATGAGTGATTGAAATTGTAAAGAAGTAAAAAATATTACCAGGGATCTCCAAATAGGAATAGTTTGCTGAAACCAAACAAGTGAGCATTTAGTAAGTAAAATCTAGGAGATGTTCCTAACAGCAAATGTTATGTATCTGTTAGATCTTAAACGTAAGTGATATAGCATGTAGGAAATTAGACATTATTGTTAGGCCACCAAATTAGAAACAAATGAATAGCACACTCCTACAATTAATCTGGAGTAATATAAAAGAGCTACACGTTAGTGAAAAGATAGGTTACCAAAAATTTTCTGAGCAGCTGAGGAAACATATAAAACCACTGGTCTATCCTATCTCAAAAAAGTGAAAGTTATAATATAAAAATAATGATAATCATAAAAATGATAGTCTTATTTGATCATTTGCAAACATTGTGCTTCTCTTCGGTAACTCTGGATTTCAAACTCTTACAACTCATGTCAAATGCGTGTCAAGACAAGAAATTAACTTAAATTGGTCCCAATTGAGCAGTTCTTCTAATGACCTGTAAGTTCTCTCAGGAGCAAACAGATCCAGGAAAATTTCAGGATTCCAACAGATTATATTCTGTAAAAGTTAATTCAAATTAAAAAACACTGAATACTTCAGGGATGCTTAAATGACTGACTCTTCATTTTGGCCTCGGTCATGGTCTTGTGGTTTGTGGGGTTGAGCCCTGTGTAGGGCTCTGTGCTGACAGCATGAAGCCTCCTTGGGATTCTTGCTCTCCTTCTCTCTGTGTCCCTCCCCAACTCATGCTCCTCTCAAAAAATAAATAAAAAATAAAAAATACTGAGTACTTCAGAAAAGAAGCCATTATGTTTGAGATTCGGCAGAAATAACACAATAGATAAAGATATCCAAGAACTTCAGATATTGGAATTAACAGATTTAGAATGTAATTATGTGCTAATTGTTTTTTTTTAATCTTTTAATGTTTATTTTTGAAAGAGAGAGAGACAGAAAGAGTGTGAGTGGGGGAGGGGCAGAGAGGGAGAGGGACGCAGAATCTGAAGCAGGCTCCAAGCTCTGAGCTGTCAGCACAGAGCCTGATGCAGGGCTCGAACTCATGAACCAAGAGATCATGACCTGAGCCAAAGTTGGACGCTTAACCAACTGAGCCACTCAGGCGCCCCTATGCTTTTTAAGAAAGCATATGTTTTTTAAGAAAGAGGGCATAAAGACAGCAATGTACAAGAAGTTACCGTAAAGTACCAGAAAGATCTGATTTTAATGAAAGAGAATTGAAAATGAAAAAAATAATAAATTTAAAGTGAATAGAAGATGAAGCAGCAGGTTAAATAAATATGTAGAGAATATTAATGAACCAGAAGAGATATTAAGAAATTATTTAGTCTCTAGCAGAGAGAAAAGAAGATGTGTAATATGAATGAAAGGTAAAAGATATGTAGGATAGATGGAGATGGTCCAACATTGATATGATTAGAGTTCTAGAAATAAAGAGTAAAATGACTAAGAATTAATGTTAGAAGAGATCATTGTTGGTAATTTTTCAGAAATTTACATGATTTTATATGACACAAAAGTCATTATGAATACTAATAGGATACATGAAAAGAGGGGAAATACTTTGATACTTGATTCTTCGTAGTGAAACAGCTACATCATGCTCAAACACGAACAAAAAAAAAAAAAAACTACACCAAATAGTTTTAAAAAGCCACAAATTATATTTTTATGAGCCAGAGTTGTATTGACAATTGATATTTCAAGAGTAATACTGTAATCTAGACAATAATGGATAGTATCTTCAAAGTGGGAAGAGAATTTCTATACCCAGCAAAGACTATTTTTTATGAGTGAGGGAAAAAAAAAAAAGAAATTTGCCACGGAACAAAATGGAGTTTATTAAAAGAACTCACAAATTATGTATGCATCTCAGGAAAAAAGAAAATGATTCTAGAAGAATGTCTGAGATGTAAGAAAAAATGGCTAGAAAATAAACTGGTAAACATGTTTGTAAATATACATACATACCAATTGTATAAAATAATTATATGTATAATTTGGGGAAATAAAAGCAAAATACCACATTAATTGGGGCATAAAAACCATTCAGAGTTCTTGGTATTTGAAAGGAGAGTTAACATACCGATTATATTTAGAGTTTCTTTATGTTAGGTACTCATGACACAATTGTAAGTTGGACTCATAAAAGAATAAAAATTATATTATAGCACCCAAGCATGTAGATTTAAAGAATAATAAGAAAAATTAACAAGTGAAAATCCTTGAAAAACTCCTCCAAAAAAGGCAACAAAGAAAAATAACACATATAAAATCAGAATAATAGAAAGTTTAAAATAAAATAATGTAGACAAAGTCTAATATGTCAGTAATCAAATGTATGCAGACTGAATGTTCTCTGTATGAGACAGAAATTGTCAGGTATAGTTTTCAAAACCCCTGTAGCTATAGGTTCTTTATAAGTAGTAAACCAAAAATACAAGGCACCAAGTGTTGAATATGAAAGGATGGAAGGAGTTATATAAGATGGATACGAGAAATAGCATAGATGTTTTGAAGAGAGGAAAACAATAGACTTTAAGATAAGAAAGTTATTTGAGACCAAAGGAATTTCATACAACGATCACAGGTTTAATTCACCAGGAAGATGTAGCAATTCTAACTTGTAGATAGAAGCAAATCTATCTAATAGATGAAGCAAAAATTTATTAAACCAAGTGGAATTTGAAGAACATGCTTAACCAATGTTATTTCATAATAGATCTTTTCCTGAAGCCAACAAAGAATACAAATCCTTCTCAAATACTCATGAAATATGTATACCGTTTGTCTTAAAGAATGCTAGACCATTAAAAGATCTCAACAATTTTTAATAAATTGATATCATACAGATAATAAACTGGCCATGATTATATAACATTAGAAATAAGTGAGAATTAATTTGATTGTGGTAATCGTTTCACATTATATACATATATCAAACCATCATGTTGTATGCCTTAAATATACACAATTTGTTATTTTCTAATTATACATCAATAGACGTTGAAAAAAATAAAATGCAAAAAAACTCCTCCCAAAACAAATTAGAAACGTTATAAAATGATAATGAATAAAATATCTTTCTATGTTAGAAAAGTAAAAAAACATAATTAAATAATTGACTGTATGAAAAAATAAAAATGGACATTAAATAAAAAATAGGGGTGCCTGGATGGCTCAGTTGATTGAGCATCCAACTTGATTTCTGCTCAGGTCATGATCCCAGGGTCATGAGATCAAGCCCCATGTTGGGCTCTGTGCTGAGCATGGAGCCTGCTTGAGATTCTCTTTCTCTTCCTCTCTCTCTGCCCCTTTCCTATGCTCTCTGTCTCAAAAAATAGAAATAAAAATAAATAAATAAATAAATAAATAAATAAATAAATAATTATGTTCCTGCATGGTAGCAAAATATTGCATGTTAACACTGGGTAGCTGCAACCAAATTGATTAAATACAATTGTATAGCCTTTAATACTTAGAAAACAAAGAAGCCTGAAAATAAATGGGCTCAGCATCCAACTTTAGTTAGAAAAACTGTGTTAGAAAGTCAAATCTAATAAATACATGAGTAGAAATTAATAGACTATGAAACTAACATACAAAATAAAAAAAAACAACTAAGCTAAGACAATGATTATTAAAATACCTATAAAGCATCATCCCTTTTACAGGGTTGAGTGACAACAACAACAAAAAAAGAGAATGAAAATACAAAAACATCAAGAATTTAAATGGCAGCATAACTAAGAATATCATAGAGATTGAAAAGATAGAATATTATAAACAAATGTATGCCAGTATGTCTGAAACATATGGAATGGGAAAACTTCCTAGGAAAGTGACTTACCAAACCAATTCAGAAAGAAATAGGAACACTGAATAATCCTACAGGCATTAAATACATTGAATCAATTAACAATCTCCATAAAGATAATACCACTAAATGTTACTCACAGATGGTTTTACAAGCAAATCCTATCACTTATATGGAAGAAATCTGTCTCATCTTGAACAAACTATTTACAGAATAAAAACAGTAGGAATGCACCCCAGCTTAATTTATGAAGCTACTATAATCTTGATTCAAAAATAAGAAATAGGACAATGGTATTCATGAAACAGGTGAAATCATTAAAAAATAGTCAAATAGAATGCAGCTGTATATAAAACGTATATTACATCATGACTGAAAAAGCATGTCTGATTTAATATTATGCATTCTGTGTAATTTTCTCATTAAAAGATTACAAGATAAAAATCCTATGATCTTGTGTATAGCGTAAAACAAAATTCAACGTGCATTTATGATGAAAAAATCTAACAAATTAGGGCCAGTTGGGTGAACAATCAAGAAGCCAAGGCCCTATGTTTATCATATTTGGCTGGGGGTATGGGAATTACATATACAAATCCATGTTCTCTTAGAAAGGGCATTTGAGACATCAATGCCTTTCTTCTGGCATATTTTAGTATGCGCAGTGGTAGTTACCAGGTTATATAAGATTAACTTTTTAAAAACATTTTTCTTAACATGTAACATGCATTCAGAAAAGTTAAAAATCATAGGTATAGAGTTTGATACATTTCACAAAAACCATGAAGTGAGCACTGCCCAAATAAGATTAAGAATATACAAACACCACAGAAGTCTCATTCAATCCCTTAACTATACTTGGACTCCTGTCCACTCCAAGTGTAATCACTATCCTGACTTCTGACTTCTATCATCATAGATATCAGGATTTACTGATCTGTTTTGCTTATGAAAAACAATATTGGATATCTTTTCACCATTGTAGTAACTTGCATATCTTTATTTTTTTCCGTTTAAGTTTTTTTTCTGTTTTTTTTTTTAAATTGTGGGAAGAACATTTAACATATCTATCTCCTTACTAATTTTTAGGTGCACAATACAGTACTGTTAATTATAGGCACTGTGTTATACAGTACATCTCTAGAATTTATACATCTTGCATAACTGAAACCTGATACCTACTGAACAACATCTCCCCATTTCCCCCTTAACCCAGTGCCTGGCAATCACTATTCTACTGTCTGCTTCCAGGGTTAACTATTTTAGGTTCCTCATATAGGTGGAATCATGCAGTATTTGTCCTTCTGTGACTGGTGTATTTTGCTTAGCAAAATATCCTCCAGGTTCATCCATGTGGTTGCAGATGACAGTATTTTCTTTTTTTTAAATTTTTTAAATGTTTATTTTTGAGAGAGAAAGAGGGGGAGAGCAAGAGTGAGCATGAGTGGGGGAAGGGACACAGAGACAGAGGGAGACGCAGAATCTGAAGCAAGCTCCAGGCTCTGAGCTGGCAGCACAGAGACCCACATGGGATTGGAACCCAGGAACTGTGAGATCATGACTCGAGCTGAAGTCGGATGCTTAACTGACTGAGCCACCCAGGTGCCCCTTAAAGGCTAGATAATATTCCATTTTGTGTACAACCACATTTTCTTTATCCAGTTATCCGTCGCTGGAAAATTAGATTATTTCCATATCTCAACTATTGTGGATAATGCTGCATTGAACACGGAAGTGCAGTTCTCCAAGATCTCATTTCAATTCTTTTGGATATACACCCAGAAGTGGGATTGCTGGATCACATGGCAGTTCTATTTTTAATTCCTTGAGGGACTTTGTGTTTTCAATAAAGGCACCACTTTACCTTCCCATCAACAGTATATAAAGGTTCTAATTTCCCTATATCCTAGGCAACACTTCTTCTTTTTCTTTTTCTGATAATAGTCATCCACATGTGAAGAGATATTCATTGTGGTTTTAATTTGCATTTTCCTGATGATTGGTAATGATGAACATCATTTCTTACACCTGTTGTCAAGTTATGTTTTTTCTCTGCATCTCACACATTTTTATAAGTTGTATTTTCATTTTTAATTACTTCAAAATATTCTTTATTGTAATCTCTATTTCTTTTTTTTAGCCCATCTGTTATTTAGAAGTGTGTTGTATAATCTCCATATATTTTTGGATTTTTCAGCTATTTTTCTATTTTTGATTTCTAGTTTAATCCCATTGTGTCCTGAGAGCTGATATTGTAGGATTTATATTCTTTTAAATTTTTTAATGTGTGGTTAATGTCCCAGATTGTGCTCTATCTTGGTGAATGTTCTATATGAGCTTAAGAAGAATGTGTATTCTGCTGTCATTGGATGAAGTAGCGTATAGATGTCCATTTTACCCAACTAATTGATGGTGTTGTTAAATTCAGCTATGTCCTTGGGGATTTTCTGTCCCCTGGATTTGTCTATTTCAGTTTGGAGAGGAATACTGAAGTCTGCAACTACAATAGTGGATTAATCTATTTCTCTTTGTGTTTCTATTCATTTTTGCCTCACATATTTTGATGCTCTGTTGTTTTGTGTGTGTACATATATATATATATATATATATATATACATATATATATATATATATATATATATGATAAGGATTGTTATATCTTCTTGGAGAATTGACCCCTCTATCATTGTGTAATGGCCCTCTTTATCTCTGGTAACTTTTCTTGGTTCTGAGGTCTACTTTGTCTGAAAGTAATATAGCCATTCTTGTGCTGTTGTTTTTAAGTGTCAGCACGGTATATCTTTCCCCATCCACTTTCTTTTAAACTATCTGTGACTATATTTAACATGGGTTTCTCATAGACAACATATGATTGGGTAGTGTTTTTTGATGCACTATGAATTTCAGTTTTTTAATTGGTGCATGTAGAACATTATTGATACGGTTAGATTAATGTCTACTGTATTAGTTCCAGTTTTCTATTTGTTGTCCTTGTTTCTTGTTCCTATTTTTGTGATTCACCCTTTCCCTGATTTTTGTTGTTTTATGTGGTCATTTTATATGATTTCACTTTCTCTACTTTCTTAGCATATAAAATATATTTCTTTTTATGTATGCTTTTAGTGGCTGTCCTAGAATTTGCAATATACATTTACAACTAATCCACATCTATTTTCAAGTAACACTCTTGCTTCACAGGTAGTGTGAGTACTTTATAATGAAAATAATCCTAATGCTTTACTTTTGTCCCTTTGTTGTCTTTCACTTTGCTTATTCATAAGCATGCATAGACAGACGGGTGCACATGCACCCACACACAAACGTAATCAGAGACATTGTTGCTATTACTATTTCGAATAAACTTATCTGTTAGATCAATTATGATTCAGGAAAATAAAAGTTTTTATTTTATCTTCGTTTATTCCTTCTTCTATGCCCTTTTCTTTATGCATATCTGAATTTTTGATCTATATAATTTTCCTTTTCTCTATAGAACTTTTAAATTTCTTACAACAGCTACTAGCTACAAATTCCCCCATTTTTTGTTTGAGAACAACTTTATTTTCCTTCACTTTTCAAAGTTAATTTCATAGTGTACAGAATTCCAGGTTAGTGCTTTTTTTTTTTTTCTCTTAACACTTCAAGTATTTCCACTGTCTTCTTGCTTGCATGGTTTCTGAGAAGTAAGATGTCATTTTGATCTTTGCACCTCTATACGCAAGGTTTTATCCTTTGGCATTTTGTAGAAGTTTTTTCAGTATTGCCTATTGATGTCTCAACTTTAAGGATGCAATTTGCCCTGTGCTCTCAGTTCTCTTACAGATCTGAGAAGCATTGTTGATTTTATAGTCCACCAGATGTTTTAGGATGGAGTGGCAACTTCCAAGCTTTTTATACGCTAGACTGGAAACCAGAAGTCCCAGCTTGGTTGTCTTAGATCTGGGTTTAATTAAAGGAACTTGACACTCATGGAAAGCATATAATTCTTCTCTGGAATTAAATTACTTGTTTTCCTTCACATATATAAGGCTGTTTTGCTTAGAAGAAGTTGTGGACATGGGAGGCATCCAAAAAACCATAGTCTCCTCTCCTAGAAGTTTCACATGCACATTTGATCCTCATATCAATGAGATTAGTTAGGACCTGAATTTTCTTTATTTTGCAAAAGAAGACATCGAAAGATTGGTTTGGGCAATGTCATACAACTTTATTTATTTGACTTGAATGTCACCAATTTCTAGGCAGCAACTATATTTTACTTATCTTGATAACCTCAGTGCCTAGAAAGTTCCTGGCACATAATTGGTGTGTAGTTAACAATTGACGAATAAGTGAGTAAACAAAGAAACAAATACAAAATTAGAACTCAGACTGCTAGACTTTTGCTCATTCCATCATAGCAAGGGGGTTTTAAATTTAAAAATATTTTGAAACTTTATGTCCTTGTCATTAGTATTTGCTACCATATTCCCAAAAGATACTCCTGGGGGATAGACAGTGCAGAAACGCAATGGCATCAAATTTTAAATTGCTTTGTAGCTGAATACTATGCATAGAGGTCATGCCCTAATTTTATTATTTTGTAAAAAAGCTTGTACTTCTTCAATAAACATTTTTATCTCCATGGCTTACATTAAATTCCCTTTTAACTTCAACGCTTTCTCTTACTGAGTGTTCACTTCCTGACTCATTTAAACTTATATGCAGCCATGACACAGATGCTACATTGATATCTTGCTGGTTAAATGGACCAAAAAGGCATACTTATTAGTTGGTAAATATGATTATTTTTCATTTTAAAATTCCACAAAGGCATATGAAGTAGTAAAGAAATGTGCTGTATGTACTATGTAAATTTCCATGGAGATGCAGTAAACTGAGTTCTGCAAATCTGAGCTCTATTTTATTTTGGGTCTGTTTCTAGTGCCAATCAAAATGACAACTGCAAATTCATTCATGAACTTGATCTGAGGAGAAGAGAAATCCATGCAGATGATTTACGTAAAGGGAGAGTAGAGAAAATCAAATTTATAGAAACTAGGTATTACTGTCCATTATAGTTGCTAAAACTACTGGGTTCCCAGAGAAGGGACAGAAGGAGCTCCCACGTATTGGCTAATAATTTGGAAGGATGTAACATGAGATTAGAAAAGGAAAGTTTAAGGTCCGTATAACAAATGTGTGTGAGTTGGAGTGGCACAGTTTCTCAGTCAGAATCAAACAAACAAAAAAACCCTGAATAGAAGCTTTAATGGAACACCTTAAACTTTTGGAAAATTAGTCTGTCAAGTTTCATAATATGAATTAGGTAAAAGTTTTTGCTTGCCTCAGGGAGAAAGAGAGCTATTGGTTTTAACTAATGAGATTTCGTGGAAATAGATGAATTCAAAAAAGAATAATTGCTCTAATATTTTTACCCTTTTTAATGGCCAGGATCAAGAAAATTGCCTATCCATATATACATGTTTCTCAGTGTAGTACTTAAAAAAAGGTAGAATACTAGTAAAAGACTGCACTTTGAAACATATGTATTCATTTCTAAAGTACAATGTTGGAACCCAGTGGGGAATGAGTCAATATATGTTGGAGTGAGGGAGCAGGAAGAGAAAGGCGAAACAGTATGAGGATAAGAAAAAAATGAAAAGAGATAGAAAAATGGGAGACATTATTATAGTAGCCCTGAAGTTGCTAGTTCATATATTACTGATTTTTAGGTTTAAAGTTTATTAACACTTAAGATCTCCAAAAAAATATAAGCGACACTGTATCGAGTACCCACATACTTACCAACTAGCTCAAGAAAAATGCTTGATACAGTTAAATCTCTTTTACCAATCTTTCATGGGCACAGCCAATCTCTCCTCTAGAAGGGTCCTAACGTTCTTATTTAGCACTGTCATGAATTTCTTTATAGTTTTCTATATATGCATATATCCCTAAGTCATACATCATGTTGTCTTAAATATTTAAATCTTTATATAATTGGTTTTGATGTGTAATTTCATTTTCTTCATCCAACATAGGGTTTGTGAGGTTTATTTATATTCATTCTTTTCACCTATCACATGAATATACCAACATTTATTTATTCATTCTCCTGCTATAAACATTTAAATGGTTTTTATTTCTTTTATTTTTTATAATGTTATTTTATACATTTTCCCAAGTGCTTGTACCAATTCCCAATCCCACCAACAATGTATAAATATTCCTGATACTTCTCTACTTCTCCAACATTTGATAATAAGCAACTTTTAAAATTTTTGCCAACTCAATTATTATGAAATGGTATTTCATGATGACCCTAATCTATTTTTTTCTTAATTACTAATAAAGTAGAGCATCATTTCATCTGTTTATTAGCCTCTCTTGTGAATTGCCTTTGCATGCTTGTTTTTTATGGTTTTTAGGAGTTAAAATATATGTTATAGTTATCTGTATAGTATACTATACATAAATATACATGAATATAAAAATTAAAATTTTTTCCAATTTTCAGGCTCTTTTTCCACTTCTGTAATGTGTTTTAATGAAAATAATTTTACATTTTATCTCAGTCAACTTACAAATAAACTCATCACCCAGATTCTCATCCCTCTTAGATTCTGTGTAACCTATTGGGACCTATAGTCTTCGATCTATAATCTTTTTGCTCTCTCTCCTCCTTTTTGTCTTACATATAGACTTCACGGTTTTGCTTTTTATCATTCAAGTTGAAAAATCTGTACTATAAATGAATCCAGCTCTTTGTACTCAACATTTACACTGGGACTCCTGTCTATAGTGGAGGAAAAAAAGCACACAGCCGTGATGGCTGCCTCACTGGAACTCACAATCCTGTCACTCTGTTGCTCTCATAGGTAACTATTTCCTGATTTCTTCTAGAATTTAAAACTCTCTTAGCCATCTTCACTCTCAGTTTATGTCCTTGCTTATTTCACTGAAGAAAGAGGAACAATTGGAATAAAGATGCCTCATATGTCCTCCACCACAACACCCAGGAAACTTCAACTGTGTCCACAGTCCCTAAGTCATTCCTGTAACTAAACTGTGCTCTTATCTAAAGTTAAACTTTCATTGGATCCCCCCACCCACATTTTTTTATGCTCAAATATCTTTCCAGAAGGTATCTCATTTTTCTTTTGTGCATCATCAGTTTTACCTGTTTATTGGATCTTGACTATCATCATACAGATAAGAAATACTTTTTCATATACTTGAGAACAAAATCTCCCTGGACTCTACTTCCTCTCTAAGTAGCATCTCCCAGCATGCCATTTCTCATCCCCGTTATATAACTAAGCTACTAAGAAAAGTTGTGTGTAATTACTTCTCCAATTCTCTGCTTTTATTCTCCCGTTTTAAGGTTTTTATTTAGAAAAATTCAAACATACACAAACAGGATAATGAAATCTTATATAACCTATCACCCAGATTTAACAATTATTTGCCATACTATCTACATGCTCCCTTATTTCTTTTCTTTTTAGCTGAAGTATATAAAAGCATATTATTGTACTTCTCTAGTCATTTCACCATAATGACTATTGCCAAGGTCAACTATGACCTTTATATTGCTAAGTCCAATGGTCAATTCTCAGTTCCCCTCATATTTGGCTTATTATCATTTTATAAAGTTGATCACTTGTCTTGTCTAAACATTTTTTTCACATGCCTTCCAGTGTATTCTGCTTCTCTGGTTTTCCTCTTGTTACACTCTTCAGTTCATTTTCTGGCCTCTTTATAAATGGAGGCCTTGGGATTTAATTAATTAATTAATTTTATATGTAGAGAGTGCACAGAAGTGGGGAAGAGGGGCAAAGGGAGGGAGGGAAAAAATCTTAAGAATTTTAAGCCCCAATGTGGGGCTTGATCCCATGACCCTGGGATCATGACCTGAGCCAAAATCAAGAGGCAGAGCCACCCTTAACTGACTGAGCCACCCTATTGCCCCAGAGAGAGAGAATCTTAAACAGGCTCCATGTTCAGAGTGAAGCACGACGCAAAGTTCCATTCCACAAACCGTAAGATCATGATCTGAGCTGAAATCAAGAGTCAGACACTCAACTGACTGAGCCACCGAGGTGTCCCTATAGGTGCAGTTTTCAAACAACATTTGCTCACTTGATGGCTTTATGTCAAATTTTGGTAATTCTGGAAATATTTCCAATTTTTTATTGTTATTATATTTGTTGTAGTGATATGTGATCACTAATCTTTGATGTGACTATTGTGATTGTCTTGGGGAGCTGCAAACCAGGCCCATATAAGATGGCAAACTTATTTAATAATGTTGTGTGTATTCTGACTGTTCCACTGATAAGTTGTTCCCTCATCTCCCTCTCCTTGGGCCTTTCTATTCACTGAGACACAATAATATTGAATGAAGTTAGGCCAATTAATACCTCTACGAGGGCCTCTAATTGTTCAAGTGAAAGGAAGAGTTGCATGTCTCTCATTTTAAATCAAAAGCTAGAAATGATTAAACTTAATGAAGAAGCATGTCAAAAGTTGAGACAGGTTGAAAGCTAGTCCTCTTGCACCACAGTTAGCTAAGTTTAAATGCAAAAGAAAAGTTCTTAAAGGAAGTTGTAAATGCTACTTTAGTGAACACATAAGTGATAAGAAAGCGAAACTGTCTTATTGATGATATGGAGAAAAGTTTAGTGATCTAGATACGAGATCAAACCAGCTGCAACATACCCTCAAGCCAAAGCTTAATCCGGAGAAAGGATTTAACCCTCTTAAATTTTATGAAGGCTCAGAGAGGTGAGGAAGTCACAGAAGAAAAGTTTGAAGCTAGCAGAGGTTGGTTCATGAATTTTAAGGAAAGAAGTCATTTCCATACATACGAGTGCAAGGTGAAGCAGCAAGTGCTGAGGTAGAAGCTGCAGCAAGTGGTCCAGAAGATCTAGCTAGGATCACTAAGGAAGGTGGCTATGCTAAACAACATATTTTCAAGGTAGATCAAACAGCCTTAAACTGGAAGAAGATGCCATCTAGGGCTTTCATAGCTAGAGAAGAAAAGTCAATGCCTGGCTTCAAAGCTGTATAGGATAGGCTGTCTTGTTAGGAGCTAATACAGCTGGTGAGTTTAAGCTGAAGTCAATGCTTATGACCATTATAAAAATCCTAGTGTCATTAAGACTTAGGCTAAATCCACTCTGCCTGTGACCTATAAGTGGAACACTAAAGCCTGGCTGACAACACATCTGTTTACAATATGGTTTACTGAATAATTTAAGCCCACTCTTGAGACTTCCTGGTCAGGGAAAAGTTTCTTTTTAAAATATTACTGCTCATTGACAATGCACCTGGTCACCCAAGAGCTCTGCTGGAGATGTAAGACAAGATTAATGTTGTTTTCATGCCTACTAACACAGCATGTACTCTGTAGCCTATGGATCAAGGAGTAATCTTGAATTTCAAGTCTTATTACTTAAGAAATACATTTCATAAAGCTATTGCTGCCATAGATAGTGATTCTTCTGATGGATCTGACAAAGTGAGTTGAAAATCTTTTCGAAAGGAGTCACCATTCTAGATGCCATTAAAAACATTCATGATTCATGGGGAGAGGTCAAAATATCAACATTAACAGGAGTTTGGAAGAAGTTGATTCCAGCTCTCATGGATGACTTTGAGGGGTTGAAGGCTTTAGTGGAGGAAGTAACAGCAGAGGTAGTGAAAACAGCAAGAGAACTAGAATTAGAAGTGGACCCTGAAGATGTGACTGAATGGCTGCAATCTCCTAATAGACTTTAACGGATAAGGAGTGTGGTTTCTTATGGATGAGCAAAGAAAGTGATTTCTTGAGATGGAAACTACTCCTGGTGAAGATGCTGTGAAGATTGTTGAAATGACAACAGAGGATTTAGACTATTACATAAACTTAGCTGATAGAGCAGTGGCAGACTGCGAATATTGACTCCAACTCTGAAAGAAGTTCTACTGTGGGTAAAATGCTATTAAACAGCATTGCATGCTACGGAGAAATCATTTACGAAAGAAAAAGTCGATTAATGTGGCAAACTTCATTATTGTCTTATTTTAAGAAATTGCCAGCCTTCAATTGGATGTTGCTACCCCACACTGACCAGTCGGCAGCCGTTGGCATCTAGGCAAGACCCTCCTCCAGCAAAAAAAAAAAAAAAAAAGCTCAGATGATGGTTGGCACATTTTAGCAAAAAAAAAAAAAATTATCTAATTGATGGATGTACATTGTTATTTTAGACATAATGTCATTTCCATAGTATAGTGGAAACATAACTTTTATATGCACTAGGAAACCAAAAAATTAATGTGATTCACTTTATTTAGATGTTTTGGAACCAAATGTGCAATATCAAGGTATGCTTATAAAAGCCAAAGTCTTTCAAGGCTTATAAGGTGAGCATACATTTATCCTCCGAACCAGAACACTTTAAGGAGTGAAGGACAATAAAACTGATTAAGGTGATATGATTTTGAAATATGCTCTTATGAATGGACAAATTAGATTAATTATATTTGTAGATATGAAATAATTATATTCAAGAAATACTTTCAAAACTAAAATTTTCTCCCTAATCAGTGGTTGTTAAAGTAACATTTAAAAACAAAATATTGGGGTGCCTCAGTGGTTCAGTCATTTGAGCGTCCGACTCTTGATTTCAGCTCCGGTCATGATCCCAGGGTTGTGGGATCAACCCCCATGTCAGGCTCTCTGCTGAGTGTGGAGCCTGCTTAAGATGATCTCTCTCCCTCTCCTTCTGCCCTTCTCCCCCACTCATTCTCTCTCTTTCTCTCTCTCTCTCTCTCTCAAAAAAATAACTAAAAACATGATATCTTGCTTTATTGTTATAATGCAAATAATTATTCTTGTACATTTTCACACACTGTAGTCATGGCTTGGCTTTTTTTTTTTTATATACAAAAGGATTTATTAAAAAAAAAAAACCAGTAAGACACTAGTACATCATAACACTGTTACACTGGGCTTTTAACACAAGACTTGCTCTACAATACTGGGCGGGGGGGGGGCATAAAACACAAATTGATTCTGAAGCATAGCAATTAAGAAATATAACAATGGAAGCAAATTTCTTTTAATGAGAACTCAGAATTAAACTTCAGAGGGACTCAATGTCATACTTCCATCTCTAATACTATGTCATTGGTATTTTTTTTTTTTTAAAGTTTATTCATTTTTGGGACAGAGAGAGACAGAGCATGAACGGGGGAGGGGCAGAGAGAGAGGGAGACACAAAATCGGAAACAGGCTCCAGGCTCTGAGCCATCAGCCCAGAGCCTGACGCGGGGCTCGAACCCGCAGACCGCGAGATCCTGACCTGGCTGAAGTCGGACGCTTAACCGACTGCGCCACCCAGGCGCCCCAAAGGTATTTTTAAGTACAAAAATTTACCATGGCTTTATTTTATTTTTAAAATATTTTTCCAAATATTCTTTGAAAGTGCATGTATAGTTAACTTGAATGTGATGATACTTTTAATGTGTTCTTGTTTGCAAACTGTCAATAATTTCGAACTGCCAAAATCTTTAGACCTGAAATTTTGGAAGGGGCTCCATTTGTTGAATACTTCAAATATTTTTAATGTCTTGTTTTGGAAAAAAAGAAAAAAAATGAACATCTGGAAGACTTTTTAAAATAATTTTTAGAAGTTTTTTATTTTAATGTTTATTTATTTTTGAGAGAGAGAGAGAGCGAGAGGGAAAGGGACAGAGAGAGAGGGAGACACAGAGTCCAAAGCAGGCTCCAGGCTCTGAGCTGTTAGCACAGAGTGTGATGAGAGGCTCGAACCCATGAACTACAAGATCATGACCTGAGCCAGAGTTGAACGGTTAACCAACTGAGCCATCCCAGCACTCCATCTGGAGAATTTTTTAAAAAATGTTCAATACTATTATAGGACACAGTTTTATTGATGAAGCAGTTGTTTGAAGAGTCAAACATTTCCAAAATATTATTGATGTGGGCAACAAAACAATCTTACGTAGTGTCATGTAGAAATATCTACATCTATCAATATTTTTATGTATAGCATTTAACATTAACTTAATCATAAAAGTTTTGTGGTAAGTTAATCTATATGCATATATGTATGTGTTTATATATTTGATAATTATAGCTCCTGCTTTTATTTTCAGAAAGTTGCTGTTTGTTTGAATGCAAATAAAAATTGTATGTGCACTATACCCAATTTAAGAATATTTCTCAATAGATATTTTCAACTTGGGAAGAACATTGTTACAATAATGCTGTTCTTTAACATTTGTATTTGTTTCATCACTGCAGTGCTAAACTTTCTAACTGAATTAACAACAAGAAAAAGGTTTTACAAGAATGCTATTTAAAACTTGAAATAATCAACTTTGAATAGCTTTATTTTCACCACTTGAATTATATGAACAATTCAAATCATTATTGGAGTTAACATTTTTTGAAGCATCAGATAGCACAGATATGAAACTGGAATCTTGTTGGTGAAATTCTTATGCAGCCATCATTTCTCTCTTCATTTGTACACAAGAGAAGTAAAAAATTTACAAGAAACCTGTGATTTAAAGAAAAGCCACACTTAACCGAGTGACATGTAAATGACTATTCTGCAGTTACAAGCGCTAAATCATCATCTTGTATGTAGTCTTCTTAAGAAAAGAAAAACACTAATGTTGCACATCATTTACTTATTGTTTACTTATCATTTAACTTATTGTTAGTTTCCAGAGTATAATTAAGTGAATTTGGAAAAATTAAGAACTTAAAAAGATTTTGAAAAAAATAAAGGAAGGTTAGAGGCTGATGGAGAAGGTCTATAATTTTATGAACATTGACTTACAGATTTGAACATAATACCTCAATATATCTGTGTTGTTTGAGATCTTGAATGTTGGAATATGGTGATGATGGACAAAAGTCATAGTCGCAGACCAAGAAAATCTCACAGCCAAATGCAATGAGTTGTTGTGAATGGGCAGGGCCAAGGCTTAGGTATGTTCATAGATGATGTTAGGCAATAGCCTTCTTTGAACAACTTGTCTAGTAAAGCTGGGAAGCACTTTCCACTGTATGGACCTGGGGATTTACATGAAAGGCCAAAGAAGTCTTCTGGAATGGAGCATAAGAAATTATTATAACCCTGACCCCTTTGGCCCTAATGAAGTTTAGCATAAAGAGAAAAAAAAGTCCCATTTACTAAGGTTAATGTAGACAATGCTAAATATTGGAAAGAATAAAAGAAGGCTCTAACAGAACCCAGTCTGAAGAGAGAAAGAGTGTGGACTTGTGGCAGGACAACAGCAGTTGCTGGCCTGTTGGGGAGGCCGGCAGAGCTGGTGTGAGGCACAGAGAATAGTTGATTTAGGAGCCCATTCAGATTCAGCGCATTTTCTGAGAAATGGAAAGGTGTGAAGTGAAAGTTCTGTGCCACTAAAGAGGGTACAATTGCAGGCCCAGGTAGCTTTGTTGTGGTGAGCCTCTGATTAAATGTAATGAGAAGAACACATCCTTCTCTGACCTATGAATCTACAGAGACGAGGTATTTTACTCGGAATATTGCTGGCAGTTTTAGATGGTTATCAAGGACTCTAAATATCTGGCTCCACTGTTAGCAATGACAGCCCACTGGGGGTAGCAGACTCTAAGGCTGGAGGCAACTGGAACCACTTGGGGGAGTGTGGGGCACCATCCGTTGTGGAGTTCAGCTTTCAGTGATGCCACTGGCACAGGGGGAGCTCTGACAAGGACTGATTTATGGACAGAGTATAAGAATCTCTAGGGATTTTTGTAAATATTTACGTGGAGAGTGAATTCTGGGAAAAATAAAAATGACCAGAAGTAAAGGTATAGTATTCAAGATAATATAATCTAAGCATACCTAAAATGGCCTCTCATTTTTGCCATAAGTTTAGTCAGGCATGAGGAGGTTCTCAGTGACAAAAGAACTCGTATTAAGGTAGGTCCAAGGGGACCAGTAGCTGAGAAGTTGGAGATAAACTTCTTCTGTTGGAAGTATGGCTCTATTATTTACTAGTTTGTGATTTAGAAGGTAGATTAATCTCTCTATACCTCAATTCCTTTAATCTGTAAAAGGGAGCACAGGGGTGCCTGGGTGGCTCAGTCAATTGAGCGTCAGGCTTGGGCTCAAGTCATGATCCCGAGGTTCAAGGGTTTGAGCCCAACAGGCTTGTTTTGGTCAGCACAGAGCAGAGCCAGCTTCAGATCCTCTGTCCCCCTTTCTCTCTGCTTCTCTTCTGCTCGAGCTCTCTCTCAAAAATAAATAAACCTTTTTTTTCTTTTTTTTAAAAATTTTTTTTCAACGTTTTTATTTATTTTGGGGACAGAGAGAGACAGAGCATGAACGTGGGAGGGGAAGAGAGAGAGGGAGACACAGAATCGGAAACAGGCTCCAGGCTCTGAGCCATCAGCCCAGAGCCCGACGCGGGGCTCGAACTCACAGACGGCGCGAGATCGTGACCTGGCTGAAGTCGGACGCTCAACCGACTGCGCCACCCAGGCGCCCCTAAATAAACCTTTTAAAGAAAAGGGGGGAGCAAATAGTGCCTACTTCATTGAGTTGTTGTGAGTTTCAGGGTCCTAGATTATTAAGTACTTAAAGGAAATCCAGGCCCATAGTGCATGCTATATATGTGTTTAGATAAGAGTCAAGCAAGGAAATGGAAGAGAACAAGGAGAGATGTGTTTTTTTAAAAATAAAAAAGGTGAGAGGCTGAGTATTTTAGCATTTCAGGGACACCATCCATTGACTCTGTAACACTGATTGAACACCTTCTGTGTGTCAGACAAGATTGCCTACCTGCAGCCCTAAACCAGTAAGTTCCAGGAATAGGTGAACCAATCAGAGAGGGATACTGCCATCTGTTGCCCTCGATTATCGGGGAGAATTGCCATTGAACATCTTCTTGGATCGATGGCCAGCCTGAATGTTTTCTACCAAGGCAAAAACAGGCAGTCCTCTAGCCTAAGGAGTGATCCTAAGAGTTGTTTCCCAGGCTCTCCTCTGAGGGTGCTTAGGGCATCGCTAGACATTAAGAAGCAGCAGTGTAGTGATATGTGAAACTGACTATGGCACCAGATGGGTCAGGGTGGTTGTATTAAATAGACACATGTATAAAGCCTAATAATAGGCATATTGTGGGCTCCTGTTATTAGGATGTTACATTTCTTAAATTATTCTCCTCTGCTGGTTCTGTTAGAAATTCAGCATTGGTCAAATACAGAGCACCATTAACAGGGCTTTGGGGATGCAGCAAAGCATAATGGCTCAGCATTCAGGCTCTGGAGACCTACTCCTTGCATTCAAATCCCAGCTCCTCCACTTAGGAGCCCTGTGACAATGGGCAAAGTCCATGCTTCAGGCTCTTCATATGTAGTGGGCATGATAAGCAGTTCTAGCTTCACAGGTTTGTTGTGAAGATTCAATGCGTTAATACATGTGAAACCCCAGAAACATTACCTGTGGCACAATAAATGACCTTAATAGAAGTATTAAACTTAAATGCTACTATTAATATAATAGCGCAACAAAACACCAGGAAAAAAATAGTATCAGGAAAAATTTCACAGAAGATGTATCAAAAGAGTCACAAAGTCAGATTTGCATTTTCTGTAAAAGCTTTGATAGCAGAGTCCTGTCTCTACTGATCATCACTACCAGTGGCTCCAGTGGGACCATATGCAGGAAAAGGCCTGAGTAAGGACTGTGGTAGTGGCAGTAATGAAAGTGAAAGCAAGAAGCTCATGAAGGATCGTCTAAATATAGGAGATTCTGATTTGGGGGCAGCGGGCTCCTTTAAAAACCTACCACCCGGTGAGTCTGAAATCCAGTCTTAGAATGTCTCAGTTGATCTGCTGGCTTTGCTTGCTTAGGTCTCCAGCCTCATTTCCACTCGGCTCACCAATACCCCTCTGAACTCTGCCTTTTCTTTTCCTCAAATATTCCCCATTCTAAACTCATTCTATCCCCAGACTTTTGAACTTGAGATTGCCTTTCCCTGCTGGCTCCTGCTTACTCAGGCCAGGATTCTCTGAGCACCTACTGAGAAGTTCTGGGCTGACCCTGGGCACTTTCAATCTCACCACCTTGCTTTCTTGTCTTCTCTGTATTTATCACTGTGAAAATTATCTTGTTTATTTGCTTACTTGTGTAGTGAAAGCATGGATTTTTGTCCCAACCATTATTTTTCTTCTGTCTCTAGAACAGTGCATGGCATACAGTAGGAGATCAATAACTATTTGTTATGGATGAAAAATATTCTGGCCGTTCAGCAGAAGAGGGTTGGAATTTATAGGTGAACTATCTTCAGTGCCTGCAGCTGAATGGGGCTGACAAAGTCAGGCACAGACATTTTCAGGTCTTTTCACCTCTATGATGACGTTTTCTGTCTATGCATGAGGCTGTTTGGTTCATCTTAAAAGGTGAGGACAAGCCTGCAATCCTCCAGGTATAGTTCCGAATGAATGTGGCCAGGTTTATGTCTATCTTTTCTCTGCTTTCCGTTTACATCTAAAAATACAGAAGGAAAACAACATTACTTAAATAGGTGAATGAAAAACATAAGAATTTGGGACCCGTCTCAGTTTTATATGGATTTTTAGCATTTTGTTAATGTAGTATTTCAAATTCATGGATAACAGATTGGCTATTCAACAAATGATGCTGAGAAAGCCAGTTAGCCTTTGGGGAAAAAGTGTAATGAAAATCCATACCTCACTGAAATCAATTTCAGATAGAGCAATGCATGTAATATTAAAAAGTAAAATTTTGACAACAGTTGAAGAAAATAGAAGTGACTATTTTAGAATGTTTGATAGAGGACAACTTTTCTGTGCAGGACATCAGGCCAGAAGCTATAAAGGAAGTGGTTGACAGAATTGCCTAGAAAAACACTAAAAGTTTCTGTAGGAAACAATAGGTCCTGTATACAAAATTAAGAGACATTTGCAAACTGGAAAAACATGCTGACCTTAATGTATTTAGAGATATATTCACACATGCGTGCGCACGCACACACACACACACACACACACGCACACACACACTCAATTTCAGTAAGAAGACACCTAACCTTTGTGAAGTGGCTGGTGCTGGTGGCCCCTCATTTCCTCTCTTCCCTCTCATTTCCTCTTTTCCAGCATAGTCAAGTTCTCGCTACTGAGGCTGAATTATCCCCAGAAGCATGCTTTGAAGGGTCTCTGCAGTTAGACCAAGAGCATGTGACTCAGTCATGCTCAGTGGGATCTGAGTTGAGGTCTGCTGAGCCTCCTAGGAAAGGCTCTTCCCTCTAAAAGAGGCTCAGAATAAAAAAAACCCTTTTCTTTTTAACTAGGCATTGTTGTGTACCTGGACACAGCATTTTTCCCCGTCTGAGGGATGAGTCAAAAGTTTCAAGCCTAAAGACCAAGCTCATATGCTAAGGAATTCCATTCCGTAATTAATTTGAGAAATCATGTTAAAGGTGGAACATGATTTAGTACTTTATCATTCTTTTAAAGGTCCCTATCGTTTTTCTTTTCTAACCTAGAAGTTAAGGCAGGTTACACATCTGCCAATAGTGTTTGAAGTTGTTTTGTTCTTTTTTTAAAACGTGACCATGTCACATATTTGAATTAACTACCATTTCGAAGGCTAAGCAAGTAAGTCCACCATTTGTGGATTTGCTGCCGACCAGCCCGTACCCTGCGTACAGTTGACAGTCTCAGAGTTTTCTAACAGGCGAGCGTATGCAGTGTTTCGGGCACTGGGAATCCCTGTCAACCAGGCGAAATGGTGAAATAAATGCTCATTGTCTTCAATGAGATTGTTGTAGCTAACTTCACACATGTCTGATCCCTGTCTTAATCAGTTAAAGATCCTATGGCCGGCTCCTCCGGCCCATCTGTGCTCTGATGTTCCTTTTTCTCTACCACACTGCACTACTTTGTCCTTGGGCTGCCTTCCTGTACCTACTACACCATTCGCGACATCCTCTGGAGTTGCTCCTCCATAATTGGCAAACCCACTGTATCCTCAGTGGAAATCTCCATGTTTTCTCCTTCATCTGGTCTTCACTGATAACTACCTCCTTCCAAATACACCACTTCTGCCTTCTCCAGTCCACTTCTCTTACCCAACATAACTCATGGCCAGGAATTAGGCTTTGGTGACCCCCTTTATCTCCCTTATCACCTCCAGCACATTACTCTTACACTGTCCTATAAATAACACTAATTATTTTCCTCAAGCCAGCGTGTTGAGGACTGTATTGCCTACTTTACTGTCATCACCCCATCACCCCATAACCTCATATATATATCTTCAACACTCACAGGATGAATCCTCCAGTGTCCTGCTTCTCAGTGTGTTGACCTCTTCAACTCCATGACTCTCTTTTTCTCTACTTTAACAGTCTACTCTAATGGGCATTCCTAACATCATATCATCACCTCCAATTTCTTTTCCCTTAAAATCAGTAATTCACCATGTCCTCCTATATGTTCAGCTTATTTTTATTCAACTATCACTTTTTCAGCTCTTCAGTCTTATTTATATCTTGTATTCATTCCTAGCCATTCATGCCTTTGTTTGTCAACAGCTACTTTTCATGCCTCATCATTCGGGTTAAATTTCATGATTCACCACTTCAACAGCACTCTTGCCAATTATCTTATACTTTTTTTTTGTTTTTTTATCACTTTCATTCAGAACTATTCAGTGTTTTCCTGTTTTCACTTAATTAGCCATTAGCTGCTTCTAGGTTTATGCCCTTTCCCTTTTCCCCTCCCTAAAGTTTATTATCCACATTCTCCACATATCCTAAATGTTTTCATTTCCTTCCATCTAATTTATTCAATAATTTAGTCCTGTCAGTATTCTGATCTCATCTTTTCACCAAAATAATACATGTTACAACCACAAATGATCTCTGTCTTCCTTAATTCTTCAGGCAATCATTAGTATTTATTTGAGCTTTCATCAGGCTACTGTGTTTCTGACTCACCCATCTTAAAGTAATTCTCTTCTCTTGGTTTCCATGTCAAAGTATGCTTTTTACTTCATTTTTCTCAAACCTCTGTTCTCTTTCTGTGTGTGGGGGGGTTCATTCTTCTCTACTCACCCAATAAACATTGACATTGCCAAGGGTCAATGCTGCTGACAAGGATTGCAACTGCTAGTTGATATCTTCCTTGGACGTGGTAAAGGCACTTCAAACCAAATATGTCTAAAACAGAACAAATGATGTCTACTCATCTCCCCTAGAAAACAAACAAAGTAAGCACAACACAGGTTCTCTTTCCAGTGACACCACCATTTGTCATTTGTACGAATTAGAAATCCTCCAAGTCTTCTCTTAAAAAAATAAATATTTAAAAAAAATTGAAAAAGGGGCACCTGAGGGGCTCAGTCTGTTGGGCGTCCAACTTGGGCTCAGCTCATGATCTCACTGGTGGTGGGTTCAAACCCCGCATTGGGCTCTGTGCTGACAGCTCAGAGCCTGGAGCCTGCTTCGGATTCTCTATCTCCCTCTCTCTCTGCCCCTTCCCCACTCTGTCTCTTAAATAAAAAAATAAATAAATACTAAAAAAAAAAAAAAGAAATCCTCCAAGTCCTGTGCACAAGGAAGCCCTATCAGTTTCATCTTCCACACAACCTAGAATAATATAATTTGTTTCCAGGAATGTTATTCTGATGTCACAACCATCTCTTTTCTATCTTGCAACCATCCTGGCCAACACATTTTCCACATAAGCTCAATTAGATAAACTCTCTGTTTAAAACAATGGCTTTGTCTCACTCTCATGAAAAATATTTTAAGTGGCCTATAGTTATATTGTATGTCTATCTGATATCTCCTTTTCAGCCTCATTGTATACCTGTCTTCCCAAAGAAAGAGTAGTCCAGATTAACTCAAAGACTTGGCCTGAGAAAATTCTAGAATGGTGTTGACATTTCCTGAGAGAAGAATGTACAAGAAGTGGGGGCTATTATTATTAATTTTGTTGTTATTGTTTGTAGTGGTGGAAAAGTCAAGAGTTATTATTTTTGGAATAACTATTAAACATCAAAATGGAGATGTTAAGTTGGCAATTTGATAGAGGATTTGGGAAATTAAGACAGAAAAATGGCACTGGATATGTTAATTATGGAGTCATTTTATGAAATTACCTCTGAAGTGAATATAAATAGAGAAGAGGCTCAAAGACTGAGCTCTCAAGCAGAGAAACAGAAGTCTGGATGAAGGGAAGCGCCTAGCAGAGGAGAAAAAGAAATAATGGTCAGTGAGGTAGGAGAAAAACAAAAGTGGTGGTGTCTCAGAAGCTAAGTGAAGAGAGAGTGGGTAACTGTACCAGAAGATCCTGATTCCAATAAGTTGAAGACTGGGTTTTACAATATGTGGGTAATTAGTGATCTCCAGAAATGCAGTCTCAGGGGGAAGGGTGGCATCTTGACTAGATGGCTTCAAGAAAAGTGAGAGATGAGGAAGTGAAATCAACAAGCAATGAATTTCTACAAAAGGAGATGCACCTGACTTTGTTCACCAATGTTCACAATAAGACATAGTAGGCTCTCAGAAAACATTTGTTGAGGAAATGAATTAGGTGGATAAAATAAGTGAAAGGAAAGTCATGAAAAAAATCATATACATGTGTTCCGTTGTTTCTAATTAATAACTTAAGTCATATCTTTGAATTCCAGTTTTTCTTATATAGCAATACATAGCATCTTAAAAAAATGTTTTAACGTTTATTTATTTTTGAGAGAGAGACAGAGTGTGAGTGGGGGAGGGGGAGAGTGAGAGGAAGAATCCAAGGCAGGCTCCAGGCTCTGAGCTGTCAGCATGGAGCCTGATGTGGGACTCGAACCCACGAACCGTGAGATCATGACCTGAGCTGAAGTTGGATGCTTAACCAACTGAGCCACCCAGTCGCCCCTAATATCTTTTTTTTTACTTATAAAGGAAACTGACTTTTCATTTTGGCTTACAGTTATATGAATTTTAAGACATGTATGGTTTCCACCATTATCAGGATACAGAACAGTTGCGTCATCTCAAAAAACTTCATCATGCTATTGCTTTATAGTCACACCCTCTCTTCATCCCTTTTCATTGGCAACCACTGATATGTTCCCCATTACTGTAGTTTTGTCTGTTAATGTCTTATAAATGGAATAATTTGGTATGTAACTCTTTAACACTGACTTCTCTCACTGAGTCTTTGAGAATTGTCTGAATTATCATGTGTAATAATAGTTCATATTTATGGTTGTGCAGTATTCTATTATATGGATGTACCATTCATCAGTTGAAGAACACTGGGGTTATTTCCAGATTTTGATTTGTTAATTAGAAGATAGACTTTTTGTATGACTTCTATAGTGTTAAATTTCATGTTATCACTAAGAAATGCCATTATAGGAAAGGGTAATTTAAGGAAGGTTTTTATTTTTTATAACTATTTTATAAAGTTGCATAAAATGACATTTTTTTTCCTGTTACAAGAAAGGCTATTTTAAATTCTGTTAGTTTCAATATGACTATAATTAACAATTTGTGACATTGTAGGCACAAAATGCTCTTGAGGTTAAGATAGTTTTTTAAGGCCGATATATAGAGAAAGCTATAAATATTTTGCATTACAGATGATATCTAAAATATGTTTCTCTACTTACTTTCAAAGCTTGTAAGTCTTTTTTGGATGAGTACATATGTATTTCTTTTCAGATAGAAAAAAATTGTTTCAACAGCTTGTGTTTAGAGCCCTGAAAGCAGTGGGTTATTTCTTCATGAATCTTCCGTCTTTTTGTAGTCGTAATAACCTCTTATTTAATTGTATTTCATGCACATTAAAAAATGCTAAGCATAAGTTATTTAAACATAAATGAAATCCAATATATTATAGAAAAAAAAATTAACTGTCAAGACAATACTAGGGATAGAATGCTCCTGGGATATAGCAAAATAGAGTGGAAACTAATCATTCACTGAACTCAATATAATAATATGCCATTGTGATTTTGTTCACAAGCCGGTATGGAGACAAATGTGAGGACCTACGTAGGAGACTCACATTTCCAATTCTTTCCAGAAATGACTATGAGAGAGCTGGAGAGATATGCTATAGCTAGAAGACAGGGGAGGGATGCAGAGATGGAATTCAGACAGTATTATTTAGGTTCTGTATATTAATATGCCTTCACTTGTACCCATTGAATCATAAGGCTGGGCAAAAACACATAACTGCACTCTCTCACCCACAACAGAGATGTGTGATGCATAGGGATGTATGATGTAGACACACCTTTTGGGGGTTAACCAACTGTTCTTATCTTCTCTTAAGCCAGTTTGAGTTGGCGATGGCTTGAAGCCCATCCCCTTGTTCTTTATCCGTATCATTTGAAGACAGGCCAATCTGTTTTCATGAGCTGCATTAATGGAAGTATAATCCATTTTAATGCACGGTTAAAGCACATCAAGAAAAGCACATCCCCACATTCCTGTGTGTGGAGTAAAAGCTGCTCAGGGCTACCATGTCCTCAGGATGTATGTGTGGAACCACCATTAGTATTTAATAGAAGCTGGGCATGTGCATCAAGAAGATAATATTATAGTTCCTGAGAATTGGAAAGAGCTATATAATATTAGGGTTTTCTTGTGGAATAGACATAAAAATGATTGAAATCCTGGTTTAAGAAAAAAAAATGTATTCACTTTAACTGCCTTCTTTGGTGGTATTTATAGAAACAACCTTTATTCTTCTCCAACAGTTTTCCTGTGGAAAAAATAAATGATCTCAATACAATGCAATGTAATATATAAACCCGGTGCCTGCAGTTGTCCTGTGTAGCATTCAAGTACAAATAGCCATTTGGCTGGAATTTGAAAGGGCTAGGGTGGACTACTTAAAAATTTGCTTTCAATTGAGAACAAATTAAAAGATTCTTTTGGTGCGTCTTTATGCGTATGTTTGTGCATATAGGTATGAAATGATTCCATGGCACATTAAGAGATGGAGGTAAAGCAATCAGTGATCAAATTCAAATAAAGAGTGTTTTTTTTTTTTTTCCTGAGTGTCGATTTACTCCAAGAGACCGTCTTTTCAAGGTTGTTGGCTTAAAAAAACTGTAACACATGTTTAAGCCTTTCTTCTTAAATTTCCTCTTTCTGGTCCTCACAAGATAAAAATAACTTTTTTTTTTTTTTTAAATTTTTTTTTTAACGTTTATTTATTTTTGAGACAGAGAGAGACAGAGCATGAACGGGGGAGGGGCAGAGAGAGAGGGAGACACAGAATCGGAAGCAGGCTCCAGGCTCCGAGCCATCAGCCCAGAGCCCGACGTGGGGCTCGAACTCCCGGACCGCGAGATCGTGACCTGGCTGAAGTCGGACGCTTAACCGACTGAGCCACCCAGGCGCCCCAAAAATAACTTATTTTTAAAAAAAACTTCCTAATAAACCTGTGATTGATTAAAATGGGGAGATTTAAAAAATTCTAATTATCTTCCCACAATTATCACTAAGCTTAGTGTGATGAGGCTTCGTGGCCTCCATTACATTTAAAAAAAAATTTTTTTTAACGTTTATTTATTATTGAGAGACAGACACAGAATGTGAAGAGGGGAGGGGCAGAGAGAGGGGGACGCACAGAATCCGAAGCAGGCTCCAGGCTCTGAGCTGTCAGCACAGAGCCCGATGTGGGGCTCAAACTCACAAACCGTGAGATCATGACCTGAGCCGAAGTTGGTCGCCTAACCAACTGAGCCACCCAGGCGGCCCTCCATTACATTTTTTAAATCTACTGTCCCAGATCCTCACATTCAAGTTCAATAAGCACTTCTTGTTTGAAGTAGAACTGTATGTCCAATAGACTGTTTCCTTAAATAAGATCTCTAAAAAAGAATGTTTTCCTCTTTTTCCCTCTAAGGAGGTAGTGGGTGTGGGGCCTGGGCTGGGAGGCCTTATAAGCTATAATGTCCCATTGCCTAACTGCTTATTGGATAGTTCATAACACTTAACCGAGAAGGCACAACCTTTCAGAAGTCATGTCTTTAAGAGACCCCATGCACTTTGTTAGAAGCTGTGTTGTGAAATTCAGACTTGCTTTTACTAAGGATTGTGTCTTTGCATTTTATTCTACACTGAGTTCAGGGTAATTAAATTTTTAAAATTCAATGTTCTTTCCAAACACCATATGTGCTATTTTGATTGTGTTTCTGTGAGGGCATTTCATTTTTTAAAAAGTCAATCCTATCATTATTTAAGTCTTTCTAAATTTTACAACTCCCCATTACTTATATTTGAGCTCTTTTTAGTAAACTCTAAGTGAATGACTTTGTTTATTTATATTTCCATGATTTTTGAGGTAATTCATCCTGAGTATTTATTATATTGCCATGTATACACAATAAACGAAAGTGTATTTTCATTATCTCAAGATTTTCTAGAAAACATGTCCATCAGTGGGGTGCCTGACTCAGTACATACAGCATGCGACTCTTGATCACGTGGTCATCAGTTTGAGCCCCACATTGGGTGTAGAGCCTACTTAAAAAAATGTGCTTATCAAAAAATAAGCTAAATTCTAACAAAAAAGAAAAAAAAACACATTTGCTTCAGTCTCAGCTCTATTTATTCTTTCTATGGTTGATCCCGTCCATTTTTTTTCTCTTTATCCTTACTTAGAAACAAACAAAAATATTCCTTTTTCTTTGACCAGGTCTCCTTTTCTTTCTTGTTGTTCTTCATTTTTTAAAATCTTTTTCTCCCCCTTTGCAAATATTAGTGGATTTTTTCAGGTAATTGCTTCTTGGGTTGGAAAATGCAGGTTCAGTTCCTGAATCTCTTGCTTTTAATAAAGATTTCTCCAGCAGGTGGCACTAAAACACTGTAAAAAGATAGAGTCACAACTAAATTTTAGTCACCTGGAAAAAAATATCTGATGGGTCATGAGGTTGTTACGTGTAAAGAAGGTATGTTTGCAAACAATAAACATTTTGCACTTGAAAAATCTTAGCACTGCATACATCTAAACTACTACCCATAGTTTAGTCAGACCTCTTCTGTACAAAAGAAATCAATATGTTTATAGATATAGTAGGAGTTTACATGAATATGTTTATCTCTGTTGGGGAGAAGGAATTGAGATAATTTTTGCCTCCACAGAGTTTGCTAAGTGTTGTATAAAATATTATGTGAAATCTGCATAAAATCAGAATTAAAAATGTATTTATTAGTATCCATATGGTTATGTTCCCATTTTGACACAAGGGAATTGGTACACATACTCTAACGCCTATTAGTGTTAATGGGAATTATATGTGTAAATCCCTAAGTCCCAGTGCACTGAGATGAAAATCTCCATAAGGATTTTAAAATCGTATTTGTATTGCTTTTGCTTATGAAGAAACTAAAAGTATGGTAGTTGTTCTTGTACCTTTAAACTTAGTAGGGAGAAGTTGCACCTGAAACAACAGACCTTGAAGTGTTATTTATTCCAGTTAAACATTCAGTTTTAGTGTGATGATCAATTCAGAGCCAAAAACTGGAGAGGTTTCTCAGATTGCCAACCCTGAGTTCTGGAATGTAGCCATCCCCAAAGAGCTACCACAGCTGTTCCCATAGTAGCAGAGAGGTTGCTCCTGGGTCTAGCTTCCAAGAAGAAATATCTTCCTTTTGATGCCAGTTCAAGCACATTAAAAACAGGATAGCTTTCTTCTCCCTTCCAACCTTTATCTCGGCAGTATTTCCGCCTCCCCCAATAGGGTCGCACAGTCTCCTGGGCACCTGTTGTTCCTGGGATCTTTGGAACACCACCTGAATTTGAAGCTGCTCCCCAGTGACCCTGTAGAAGTAGGTTCTTTCCAGAATACCTCGGGCCCAGTCAATGGGAGTAAGTGTCAGCTGCACCATGGCAACCAGCTCTTCATGATTGACAGTTCGGGTTTGGCGCTTAACCGGGAAAGTGAAGAGAAGGTTTTGACAGCTGGGAGATCTTCTGCCCTACAGATCTAGAAGATTCTTGTGCCAAGAAAGAAACCCTTCCATGCGGGAATGCAAGGAGCCAGCCAGTCTTCTTCTCAGCTGACTGTCTTTCCCAGCTCTGCTTTTTTGAGCTTCACCCTGCCTGGATGACTACTAAGTCTGATACCTTGAAGAGTCTGTGTGGCCTCCATCCAGCTGCATTCTGCGCCTCCCTTGGTCCCAAAGGCTTTCTGGCCCTAGTTAAAAGCCCTCCTGTTCTTGCAAATATATTTCCAGGAGCCGGAGACTTCAGTTTTCTGTCACTGGATAAGTTGATTAGCCAATATTTATTGAGTGTCAACAACGTGGCCAGCAGTATTTTACGCCAATTATATGAGGGATAGGGGAAAAGACTCCCATTCTTTTTCAATTTTCTCAACCCTCTTGATTCTGATGAACCAGCTCTGAAGTAAAATAGCCTTCTCTTTTCTTTCCTTTCCTTCTTCTAGGTTGGCGATGTCTACCATTTCTGTCTCTGCTTGCTGTATTTGCCGAGGTGATCGCTGTCACATATTTATCTGACCTCCTGTATCTAATGAGCGGGTTTTTTAATGCATGATTGGAGACAGTGTATATGATAGATAGAGAATTCCCCCTCTGGTTTGAGGAAAAGATGAGAAAGAGTATTTTATGTTAGCCTGGAAATTCACTCTCCTTTGTATCTTGTCGGATTTTAATTCCTAAAGCAAAAGCAAAAGAAAAAAAAATTCTTTTCCATTTCATGCTCAAGACAGACTGGAGAAGTGCGACACCAGCACCATGTGGTTAGTAATGATCTGCTTCACTGATAGAGCAAATTGGTTGTTGACAATGGCTGACTGCAACTGACACTGCCTAATAAGGGAAAGAGGCATTTTATTGATTATAAGACAAAAGTGCCCAAACTGGGTTTTGTCCCTTTAAATTTTATGGCCTATAAGATGGAGACCTTGTACCTTTTAAATTTGAATGTAGTCTGATATCACAATTACTTTTACTATCATTCTATTCATGATCTCTAAAAGGGTAAACATATTTATTCGCAGGAAAAAAATTCCTACTCTTTAGCAGGTATGTTGCTGTGGAATACTTGCATACACTCTCATGCAGAGAAAAATTCAAAGCGAAAGATAAATGTTTAAGGGGAGTTCTGAGGTCATTGCTAAAAATTTTTGATTTGCAGTCATTACTCCAAGTTGAATATGGCAATATTTCTTTAGCACAGGATTCTCAATCCATATCTCATTTACCATATTTAAATCTTTAATCCTCTAACACCAATTCAAATAACAGTCCACTTGCTAGCTTCCAGCTTCAGGTCACTATTCAAAGAGAAGTGACAGGCAGTGAAATCAGAAAGGCTTAGTGGCAGGTAGGTAACGGATGTCAAAGAAAGCCCGCATGACTCATAAACAACCAGAACTTATAAATTATCTATTAAACAAATATTATCTGAGCACTGTGCAAGGCAATGGGGGCAGTGACCGAAATAATCACCATTTTCAAAAATTGTCACTGTTCCCAAGGGACCCATGGTCCGGCAACAGAGGTTGATAGCGAGGAAACTACAACACCGAATAACCGCCATAAAGCTAGTAATTCTAAATGTCACATACCTGCTAAGCACGTAATATATACCATCTTGCTAATCTTCACAACCACCTCATGAAATGTATATTATTATCTCCATTGTGTCAATGAGGCAGTGAGGGCTTAGAAGGATTAGGTTACATGGCTAAAATGTACCTCATTAAGTGACAAAGACATCTGTCGAACCCGGGATTGTCAAGCTTTGGAGACAGATCTCTCTGCACACGTTGCTATTCCTTCTCTTGGGAATGAAATGATCAAGTCAAACTTTCTGCCAGGAACACTGAGGCAAACAGGTATACAGAGAAGGCATTTTTGGGGACTGGGGACTACGTTTTCTTGGCACATTTCATTAGCTAATTTAAAAAGAAGTGTTGGAGTGTTGCTAGGTAGTTTACATTTTATTCCATTTGAAGTTGGAAAACTACCTTGCTTCAAAGCTTTGTTTTTGTATATATTCTTTGTGGGGTGGATCACATTGTAGGCAATTTGGAGGAAATGTTTATAGTTGTACAGGCTGAGAATCTGGTCCTTCCCCAACACATATTTTAATGTATAGCAAAACACAGCCACAATATAGTCCTGCTGTTCATGAAGCAAAGCTTGATTCTGGGACATAAACACGATTGTAACTATAGAAGACATGAGTTAATCCTTACAGTTCTTAGTGTTTGTAAAGCTTTGGTAAGAGCCTCGTGTTTAGCACTGACCAAAGAAATTTAAATAGATATGTAGAACCTGGAGAGAATCCAGGGGAGAGAGCAGGAATGATGTTAAAATTCCTCATGTAAAGAAAGTTGCCTTGTGTAAAGAAAATAATTCAGTTCAGTAAACACTCACGTGCAAGATGTCCCTGTGGGAAAGCTACAGCCCAAGCGAGCTTGGCCCACATCTGTTTTTTAAATTAATATTCCCATAGTTCTTTGCCCAGTTCTGGGTACATAGTAGCACCTCAGTTCTTATGTGATGAATTAGAGCCTTGGAATCCAGTAGGGATGCAAAAATAAAGGCAGGTCTGCAATCCACGGAACAAGAGGTAAGCAATACAGTACATGCACAGATAAAGAGGGAAGAAAAGGATTCATTCTGGCTGGATTATCATCGAAGGCTTCACGGAACAGTCTAGTGTTTGAGATGGGCTATGGACGATGGGGAAACTTGCACAAGATGAAGAGAATGTACATTTGTGGATATGGGGTCAGTCTGAAGACAGTTTATGCTGACCTTGGAATGCAGAATGGAAGAGCTGTGCTCTGAAGTTCATGGGGGAAACTGAAACAGAGAAAACGAGACTGGAAATTAGGTGGATTTCAGGTTACAGAGGCTGGAACATCATGTTAGGAATTTTGTGCTTTATTCTTTAGGTAGTGGAGAAGATGAGCACGACAATCGAGCTATGGTAATACCACGTTTTATAGTGAGTAAATACGCAATTTACAAACACTATCTTACTTAATCCTCAAAATCAAGCTGAGGCTTAGAGAGTTGAAGTAATATTCCCAAAGTCACATATGTGGCTAATAGCATATCTGTCTGAATCAAGATCTATCTGACTCCAGAGCCAGGCTATTAACCATTATATTAAACTGCTTTGTTATCACAAGCTTTTGGAGGAGGAAGTGGTGTGATTGGAACCATGTCATCAGTGTAAAGAATGCTATTAACCATTATATTAAACTGCTTTGTTATCACAAGCTTTTGGAGGAGGAAGTGGTGTGATTGGAACCATGTCATCAGTGGAAATAATGAAACCAGTAGGATGATGGCAAGAGTCTAAGCAAAGTGTAATTTAAAGCCTAGCTCTAGGAATGACAGTGGAAGAGAATTTAGGGAGCACGTACTATGTGATATTTACTACTCATGAAGTTTCTTATTTAGTTCTAAGAATCTATTACGTAGATACCATTATTCTCTCTATATTTTGGTAAGGATCTGAGCTAGGATTTTGTAAGAGAGCTTGGCTGATGATTTCTTAGGTAAATAAGATAGGATATGAGTCTAGGCAATTGTCCCCTAGTGACAACATTTTTATACATCATGTTACCCCTTTCATCATGTTTTCTGGTCAGAAAAGCTGGCATAATGGTTCTGCAACATTGGTTGAAGAGGGAGTCGGTTCCTTGAATATATGTTCAGAGATTATTATCTTTAAAAATATTTTTAGGAAGACTTGGAACTTTCAGAAGCAAACATTGGGAAGTTTCATGTAACACTTGTGAGAAATGTCAAAGCTAGTGTGGTAGGCAGAATAATGCCCCTCTTCTCCAAAGATGTCCATGTCACAATCCTCAGAATGAGCAAATATGCCATCTTATAATCAAAGGATTTTGAAGGTGGCTCAGTCGGTTAAACATCTGACTTCAGTTTAAGTCATGAGCTCTTGGTTTGTGAGTTTGAGCCCTGCGTCAGGCTCTGTGCTGACAGCTTGGAGCTTGGAGCCTGCTGCGGGTTCTGTGTCTCCCTCTCTCTTTGCCCCTCCCCCACTCGTGCACACGCTCCTTCTCTCTCTCTCAAAAATAAATAAACATTACAAAAATATAAAAATCTTGAGATAGGAGATTATCCTGGATTTTCTGAATGTGCTCAAGGTAATCACAAGTGATTCTATAAGGACAAGAAAGAAGGTGAGGTCTTAGAGTCAGAGAAAGACAGGAATATGTTGGATTGTCAGCTTCCAATGTGGAGGAAGGGGTAGTGAGCCAAGAAAGCAGGTGGCCTCTCTTAGCTGGAAAAGGCAGGGAAACCAATTCTCCCCCAGACCATACGGAAGGAATGCAGCCCTGTCCAGCTGTTTTAAACTGCTGACTCTAGAGCTGCAAGGTAATACATTTCTGTTGCTTGAAGTCACTACTTTTGTGGTAACTTATTATAGCAGCGATAGGAAACTGATACAGCAGTAACGGTGTACATGGGATTTATCTAAAGCAGCTTCATAGCTGGGGAACTGGTGAGGGTGTTTGGAAGGGGAAGGTAAAGCGAAATGAGAAGGACTCAGATACTGAGCTCAGGACAATTATAAGTTGTCCTCAGGGGGAACTCAAGGTAAGAGGACACAGTCAATGACAAATAGAAAATAGGCAGCTGTACAGGAGAAGAGCTAGAAGTGGGATGCGGGACGGTTACAGGTCTGCTGTGAGCTTGGTGCTGCTCTCTCTGGAAGAAATGGTGAAATTGATTCATATGCCAATCACAGCAATAGAAACTTAAGAAAAATAGGGCATACATATATGGAGCTTTGGCCCAGCCAGTTCAGTAATGATACAACAACAATATTTTATTATTGATAGTTTACCATATACTGGGTACTGTTCCAAGGAGTTTACATTTGTTAATATTTTTAAACATTGCAAAAACCCACTAAGGCATGCACTATTATTAGCTTAGTTTTGTAAGTGAGGAAATGATTTGTGACAGCAGAATTTTAAGTGGAAAAGCTAAGAATCCAGGCAGTCTGCCACAGAGTCTATATTCCTAACCCCAATGTGATAAATATTTAAGAGAAATAGAAAAGAATAAGACCATTGTAAATGGGATCGATTCTTTGATTTCTCTTTCTGTTACTTCATTATTGGTGTATAGGAATGCAACCAGAGGGTATTATGCTAAGCGAAATTAGTCAGCGAGAGAAAGACAAATATCATATGACTTCACTCGTATGAGAATTTTAAGACACAGAACAGATGAACAAAGGGAAGGGAAGCAAAAATAATATAAAAACAGGGATGGAGACAAAACATAAGAGACTCTTAAACATGGAGTACAGAGGGTTATGGGAGGAGTTGTGGGAGGGGGGATGGGCTAAATGGGTAAGGGGCATTAAGGTATCTACTCCTGAAATCACTGTTGCACTATATGCTAACTTGGATGTAAATTTAAAAAAAATTAAATAAAAATACCAAAAAAAACCCCCAAAGAATAAGACCATTGTAAGTTCAATTCTGTTAGTCCATTTAGTAGATATATAACCTTGGAGATTTTTGTTTTGCACTTTTTTCCCCTTGTTTTTAAAATAAGTGCTATGATAGCAGTACCTATTTCATATGGCTGCTAGGAGGTTCACTATACCAGACCCAACTGGTTGCAGATAGTAGAAACCCAGCTCAGGCAAGCTTAAACCACCCTCGCTTCCCATTGAATAGGAAAGGTGGACATATTGGAAGTGTTCTGAGGTGGTTCTGAGATGGAAAGAGGATCAGGGACTCTCAGAAAGGAGAGAAACAAAACTCTGTGTGGATCCCAGCAATTCCAATGACATCAAAGCTTTTTTTTCCTGCTTGTGTCTCCTCCTTACCTCTCTCTGTGTGGGCAATTTGTCTCTCTCCTACAGAAGAATGCTTTCCTCCAGTCTGTGAGGAACATGAGATTTTGGACTTCTCAGGCTCTTCCCTGTCACCTTCAAGAGCACAGGCCCAAGATTTGGCCCAGGGATATTTCTCAGATCTTCTTTCCTTCCACTCTTCTGGTTCCCCCAGCCAGCGATACTAAGTTTCCTTTTGTCCCTTGAAACTGCCAAGCATGCTACCATTGCAAGTCCTCTACTGGAATTCTCCACCCCAACGACAATAGATAACACTCAATTGTAGAGTATTTATTATGTTCAGGTACAGTGCTGTGCACTTTATGTAGAGAGTAATTCATTGAATACTCCGCATCAAACTTCTGAAGAAGATACAATGTTATCCCCATTATACAGATGAAAGAAACAAATTCACTGAAAAGTGTTTTACTTGGGGCGCCTGGGTGGCGCAGTCGGTTAAGCGTCCGACTTCAGCCAGGTCACGATCTCGCGGTCCGTGAGTTCGAGCCCCGCATCGAGCTCTGGGCTGATGGCTCGGAGCCTGGAGCCTGTTTCCGATTCTGTGACTCCCTCTCTCTCTGCCCCTCCCCCGTTCATGCTCTGTCTCTCTCTGTCCCAAAAATAAATAAACGTTGAAAAAAAAAAATTAAAAAAAAAAAAGTGTTTTACTCAATGTCACACAGTCAGTAGCACAGTCAGATTCAAGCCCGGGAAACTTGGCTTCCGAGTCTGTGTCTTTACATTTTCATTTTTACTTCCTTTAGGGTGCAGTTCAAATACTACCACCTCAAAGACCTGACCATCCTATCATCTAAAATAATGCTTTTGGTACTCTCTTTTTTCCATGCTTTATTTTCTTCTAAGCATTTTAGCAGTACTTGGGTATTATATTATATATTTGTTGGTTGTTATCCGTATGCTCCATAGTCACATAAGTTCAATGAGAACAGTTTTTTAAAAAATTTTTTTTTATTTTAAATGATTTCTAGTTAACCTACAGTATTATATTAACTTCAGGTGTACAATATAGTGATTCAAAATTCTATACATCACCCGGTACCCATCACGACGAGTGCAGTTCTTAATCTCTGTCACCTATTTTATCCATCCCCTCACTCAGAAGAAAGTCTTGATCTGTTTGCTTGGCCACCTGACACATAGAAACATTCAAGTATTGGTTGGATGAATTGAATGAATGAGTTATCGTGTGCTTACTATGTGCCAAACACTATTCTAGATATTTGGAATGCATCAAAAATCCTTTACTTTTGAGCAATTCACATTAGATGGGGACTTGGGGGAGAGAAAACAAATTAATTATAAAAGTACATTTTTTCGTAGTTTGAAGGTGACAGAGTCTATGAAATGGGAAAGAAGTAGAGTAGGGAAACAGGAGATTGGGAATGGTACTGAGGAAGGCCATTGCTAATTCTACACAAAGGTTTAAAGGTAACAGAGTAAACCATATGGGAGAGCATTTCTGGCAGAGAATGTAGCCAGTGCAAAGGCCCTCAGGCTGGAGTTTGATTGAAAGTTGTCCATGATGCGGCCAAATTGAGTGAGGAAGAAATCAGAGTGAGGAGTTGAGGTGAAGGAGATCAGAGGCAGGGGAGAAAGAAAGGGGCCAGTTGACCAAGAGACTTGAGGCTGACTGTCAGTACTTGAAAAGAAATGATACAGTTTTGCTGAATGAATAAATAAATGAGTGATTATTAAAAAAAGGAAAAACTAAAACATGCTGGCTCTACTTTAAAAAAAAATCCTTGGGGGTGCCTGGGTGGCTCAGTTAAGCGACCAACTTTGGCTCAGGTCATGATCTCATGGTTGGTGAGTTCAAGCCCCATGTCAGGCTCTGTGCTGACAGCTCAGAGCCTGGAGCATGCTTTGGATTCTGTGTCTCCCTCCCTCTCTGTCCCTCCCCCACTTGCCCTCTCTCTCTCTCTCTCTCTCTCTGTCTTTCAAAAAATAAATAAGTGTTAAAAAAAAATCCTTGGAATACCTGAGCCACTCGCTTTGGCCTTGGGTCTATTTCTTTCTTTCTTTTTTAAATGTTTACTTATTTATTTTGAGAGAGAGAGTGAGAGCATGCATGTGTGTGGGAGGGGCAAAGAGAGCTGGAGAGAGAGAATCCCAAGCAGGCTCCTCATTGTCAACACAGAGCCTGATGCGGGGCTTGATCCTACAAACTGTGACATCATGACCTGAGCTAAAATCAAGAGTCATATGCCTAGCCAACTGAGTCACTCAGGCGCCCCACCCTGTGTCTATTTTTGAATAAACTCCATGACCATGACTAGGAACGGAAGTAGCAAGGTTAGCTCACATTTGGTCAGTTGCCCACTTCTCAGAAAAGAAAAATGAAAACAAAAGTACTTTTTGGATAGAAAGGTGAATTAATATGAGAAAGTGGTGATTCAGTTTAAGGACATTTACTTAGATTGGAGGAAAAAGAAAGTTCCCCAAAAAGTCAGAGTGGGATCCTAGATATAAGCTGGGGAATAATCTCACAAACAGTAAATTTTAATTAAATTGAAATGTTCTTTTATCTCTTTTGGTCATTGAGAACCATTCTGTTTGCACTTGCGGTATCAACTTTAGATTATCTTTCATTAAATCCACTGTTCCAGGCACTGGGGACATAAAATTAATTGACCAAGATGTGCCCTCAAGAAGCTCACAGTCTAGCGATACAAAATGTAAACAAATCACATTAATATGATGTGCTCCCTGACATAATGGAGAATGCACTGCCTGCTATGGGGACATGCTGGATGGAGCACTTACCTTATAATTTTCACAGATCAGAGTGTCACAAAGTGTCCTCCATGGGCTGCCTGCATCAGAATCACCTGGGGAGTCCTTATGAAAATGCAGATCCCTGGGCCCATCCCAGACTGATGGAATCAGAATCTCTAGGGATAGAGCTTAGGAATCTGTTTTTATAACAAGGCTCCTAATGACTCTTACCCACACTAAGATTTAGGAATGATTGCTATATATTCTTTCTTTCCTCCCATGCTGCCTGGTAACAGTGCTGAGCACAAAACCAGCTGCAACGAGCTGGTTTACAGCTTCACAGAGTCACAGGGGAATTTGCATGGTAGTCATTCTGCCACAAGGCGCACAGATCTGAAAATTCAGAACTGAAAATAGAACAGCACAGGCCCCCAAGCTACGCTTCAGATTTGTAAGCCAATGCTGTGGTTGCTTGTATTTAGAAACTAAATATTACTGTGGGTGATAGGCTTCATTATTTTTTTATTGTCCATTGTGACTTAATTATTTTTAAAAACACTAGGCTTTTGAGAAAGTCATTCTTTGACCACTGATAAGCCAACTGTAGTTTTCCTCAGGGTCAAATAGACATAGTTATCCAAGTTAACCTGATTGCCTGATTGGGGGCCTGGTGGTTCAACCAAACTGTTCTTTACATTGAAAAAGAAAGAAAGAAAGAAAGAAAGAAAGAAAGAAAGAAAAGAAAGAAAGAAAGAAAGAAAGAAAGAAAGAAAGAAAGAAGAGGAAGGAAGGAAGGAAGGAAGAAAGAAACTCTTTTTTTCTGTTTAACTCTCTTCTGTTAAAATTTTGGATGTAGGTGTTACTTATTGTCCTTACAAAGAGTTTATTTGTTATCTATGAGTTCAATTAGGGAATCAGTTCTGATGATGTTCAACTCAGTAATCCAGACCTCTCGAGCTTTGTTTCTCAGGATCACACAATAGTGTCTCTTTTTTTCAACATTCATTTCCATTATTGTAGTCTATGGCTCTTATGTTCCCAAATCTAGCTTGCTTCAATATATTCCTTGTGGTTCCCTTTGCTTGTCTTTTACCTAGCTGTAAGATTCAGCAGTACTGCCTAATAAATATGCCCTAATGTATCACTTTCATAATGCCAGTGTATTACTTAGGGTTATTATTTTTTTTCGATTCTTGCAATGAAAGAACAAAGTTTTTCCCTTTTTTGGTATCTTTATTTGGTGTGTTTTTTACCTAATACTTTGTTGTCTAGTTGGCTTCTGTGGGTCAGTATTGGCCTTGCAGTGGGGTTTGTGGGTATTTGGACCATATATTACTGTGCTTGTGTGGTATAGTGCTCAGTCCAGTTCTAGACATGTAGCACTCAAGTAACCATTGTATAGACAGCGTGAAACAGTATAAGCAATTGGTAAACAGGAAATTACCCAAATTACTGCCACAAGGGTGATGATCAACAATACTATCCAGAAAGTATCATGTTAATTCGTCAGCAGGAAAGTTATTTTCAGTATGAATCCCCATCAATGAGAATGATTCTTTTTACTAAAGAAAGAGGATTTTTTTCCCTCCTTCATCAATGCACCTCAAAAAGGTCAATCTTGATTTGTAAAAGCACAAAAACTAGAAAGAAAGTCCCCAGAATGAAGTAGAGGATTTAATTCTAGTGCCAGATGCTGTGGGGGTGAGGTAACTATTGGGCATACAGAAAAGTTACAGTGGATCTATGACATGAGTAAGTAAAGAGAAACCCAGATTCAATTGATTCAAAAATTCAAAAATTTTCTTTTGGTCTTCATTTCCAAGGTTTCTTACCAGTTCTTAAGTGAGCAAATTAACATCATAACTTATGTTGTAGTATCCAAAGTTGCTTTATTAATGTGTACCTGGGATATCTGTATGAGAATTTCTGTCCTTCTATATTCCTTCTCATATAAACCATTTTGATTGAAAGTTATTTCTTGTTAAAGATTTTCTTTCAAGTATTCTTAATCATAGGTGACAGAACTAGGTAAACTTTACTCAGATCAGAAGGACTTTTCAGCATAGGTGTTGGAAATTCAATTTAAATCACTGTGAGCACAAAAGGGAACTTATTGGGTTGTATAAACTGGAAATCAAGGGTAGATCTAGTTTCATGCACATTAGAATCTAGGACTCTAATGATGTTATCAAGCTTTTCTCTTCATCCCTTGACTCTGCTTCTAACTATGTATCAGTTTGAATTTTTTATACTCCAGATGAGCTTTTCACATGCGGTTAGCTAAGGAGGCTACCAGAGGGCACAATTATCTGTTTCTAGCTTAATAACACTAGAGGAAATAGATATTCTCTCTCTAACCTTTGTCTTCAGAAAAGACTGATTGGTCCTGCAAGACATTCAGTTCCTAAGAACTAATTACAAAGGCACTGGGTTTTATGATTAGTCAGGTTGGCTGTGTCCCTCCCCTCTCACTTCCAGTAGCCAGGGTATGCTGGGCCCCACATGTAACAGCACCGTACGATTACACGAATTCTTAGACCAAAAAAAAAAAAGTTATGTTGGCCATTCAAACTATGTCTACAATTATGATCTGATAGTGGAGATTAGGCTGTCCGTATTGGGAACACTGAGGGAAGCAGGACGCCCCCTGACAAAATTTATTTTTGCCTTATGGTACTTTGTAAGACGGTATGGTGTAAAGATGGCTACAACAAATCTTCTATCTCATGTATTTTCTTCAGTGTGATCTTACCACATCCTAATCAAGAAATGTCGTCTAACTCCTTCCTGCTGCCACCTAAGTCCAGACTGTCAGCCATAGAATGTGGCAGAACTGATGCTGCAGAGGCTTCTGGAGCCAGGCTAGAAGGCTTGCAGCCTCTGCCATCATCTCTTGGAAAGCTTGTGCTTGGAACATTCCCTCCTGGAACCCAGAATCCACACTGTGAGAAGCCCAAGTCACACGGTTTGGCCACAAGTACATGTTCTGATCGACAGAGCTAGCTAAGCCAAGCCTTTGAGTGATTCCAGCCCAAACACCACCCATGTGAATGAAATAACAGTCTTGGAAGTGTCTGCATCAGTGCCAGCCCTTTCCGCTGCTGGTCATTTGTGTCCCTCTCAGCCGAGACTCCAGACAAGAGTCTGGAGAAGGTAAATGACACCATTGTGTCCCGGTAAATTTGTGAGCCTCCAAATTAGTGAGCCTAATAAAAAAGCAGTTGTTTTATACCATTAAGTTTGGGTTGGATTGTTCTGAAGCAACAGATAAGAAGAGAATATTTCATGTTTTAAGTGCCCAGCATGGGTTTTGGCAGAGGACAGAGAATGTATTTCCCTCTGGACATCTGAAACACAATTATTCCAGATGAGAAACATATATTCTGAAAATAGCATTATCAGAGAGGAATTTACAGATAGTAGAAGAGACAATCAGATATATTATTTTAAAAGGGTGAGATCTGAATTTTGTGATCACAATTCAGTGAAGGATATTAATTATTGGAGAGAAATGTAAAATAAAATCCAGGATAGGGCAATCAGTGATCAGCACCTACTTGGGAGAACAATGAGATGCTGACTTGATTGAAATGTATGGATGGGAGTAGAGATGAATTTCAAAACAGGATAATTTATTGGGGTCTTAAATGCTCTGCTAAGAAGTTTAGATTTAGATAAAGACTAATAGGAGAGTGTGAAAATGCATTCTATTTGAAAGTTATATACCAAATATGGTAAAAGAGATTGCTGTAACCATGTTTAAATGACATAGAGTGAGGAGTAAGAGAAGCAGTAAAGGTAACAATTTCATCATGCAGTGAGTGACAAGAGTCTGCAAAAAATATGAGCATTGAATACATGTAGAAATGGTAGAAGGAAAATAGGATTATTGTGTGGCTGATTGTAATTGGAGGTTAATCATAAATTCTTGCTTCCTATAGACAATTAATCTCCACAGTAATTCTAGAGTCTGGCTACAGTTGGTGGTAGGGAGCAACTGGGGAAAAAAGCTACTTTTAAGGGAATTTTAAGTGTAAGTGGTTAGTATGGAGATGTAGTTTTCAAAAATAGCAGAGGAAACAAAAATGTTCTCACTTGACATATTTGTGATCTTAGGTTTTTCACACCAGTCTTATCAACTGTGGTTCCCAAACCAGACTAACAGAATATGTTGCACTTGATAGACTGTAGTTTTGGTTTAGGATTTTGAAATCTCTCCACTAGCTATGGGATCTAGAGCAAGTAACATTCTTAGAACTTAGGTTTAACATTGGGAAACTACTAGTTGACTACTTCATTGATTTCGTGGGAGAATTAGATAAATACATAGATGTGAAATGTTTTTGCACACTAACAAGTGGTATACAGTTAGGATTCTTAAGATGAACCTATTTTAGGAGGACTCACAAGAATAAATTAGAATATTTCAGTTATATCAAAGAGTACATTATAGAGATAAAATCTCTGAGAGATATACAAACTAGGGTGGTGTCCTGGATTCTATGTGGTGCTATCAAGAAGGGTGGGTTGGGTGGTTCAGTCGGTTAAGCATCCTACTCTTGGTTTGGGCTCAGGTCATGATCTCATGGTTTGTGAGATTGAGCCCTGCATCAGCTCATGCTGACAGCATGGAGGTTACTTGGGCTTCTTTCTCTCTCCCTCTCCCTCTCTCTCGTTGCCCTTCCCCTGCTCATGCTCTCTCTTTCTCTCTCAAAGTAAATAATTAAACATTAAAAAAAAAAAAAAGAAGGGTGGATCAGCCCAGACTGAAGGTTGGGGAACACGACTGGATGTTGGATTAGACTTGACCCATTTTATGGGACAAGGAACCAGAAATGGGTGCAGAAGTAACAAAGCATAGGTATCAAAAGGTAAGAAATGAGGAATCAGATAAGGTCAGTCAGAGAAACAGATTTAGATAGACTGAACGATGTCATAAAGATATCATTGGGCATCAGTAGGAGAGCCAGAGACACTGGTATGACCAGTTTGTTCTATTCATTGGTCCTCTTGGTGTGGGGCTTTCCCCCAAGGGGTTAATGGGGATTTTCTCATATGTGTGTACTTTGTTATGACCTGTATCCTCTTCATTCTTAACAGTTATCAAAACTGGTGTACCTGAAAGTTTGAGTAAAAGAATTCCTGTTCATGTCTCGAGCTTAAACTCTGAGAGGTAAGGAATGTAAAAGCTCTTGTCCTATTTGGCTCAGGCTCAGCATCATTGACAGAACACTTCAATTATGAGGGCAGGTGATACCATAGGCACCATATATAAAGTCTCTGCTTTGTGTCATGAATCCCAAAGCTGCTACTATAGTTTCCTTTATCCCTTTTACAATCCTGTTGCCTCAGAAGTCACTCTACCACCTTGCTGTCTTCTTTGGATTATTCATTTTACCAGCTTGGGTCTTCACCCTTCTTTTGAGCCTAGAGAATGTCCATCGTCTTTTGATTCCATGCCTCCCACAGCCACAGGCCGCCCTTGCTCCACTCAAATATTTTAATTTGGTTCCTGTTGTCAGGGTCAAAACCTTGAAGAGATTAGTCAGCTATGGCAATTACATATACTGGTAGGTAGGTGTTAATGTGGTCAGTTATATTTCAGGTCAAATGCTGAGGTTATCTCCTGTTTCCATATGTTATTTGAGTGATGGAGAAGAATTTTATCATTACCAAGTAGTGCTGTGTATCTGAAATAAACAGAGATTGGACGGTGGGTACAGTTTACAAATAAAAAATGTAAGACATATCTTTTCCACTTGCAAATATTTTTTCACTTTCTGGCATAGGATTTCAATTACATTGGTAAAATTGAAGGAAAGATTCATTGAATTAAAAAAAGTCTTTTCTATTTCAGAATAAAAATCCTATATTTACATAAAAATTGTGCAGATAGAACAGAGTTCCTACGTAACCCCAAACCCAGTACATTTGTCACACCCAATGAATAAGTACGGATACATTATTATTACATGAAGCCTAAAACCTAAATAGGTTTTTTGAGTTTTCATCTAATGTCCCTTTTCTGTTTCAGAATTCCACTGAGGACACCATGCTACATTTAGTCTTAGTCTTTTTAGGCTCTTTGTGATAATTTCTCAGATTTTCCACGTTTTGGATGCCTTTGATAGTTTGAAGAGTACTGGTCAGGATTTTTGTAGAATGTCATTCAATTGGAATGTTTAGGTTTTTCTCTTTATGATACTGGGATTATGGGCTTTGAAGAAGACAATCACAGAGATAAATTACCATTCTTACTGTATCAAGATTACAATCTAGCAACATGACTTATCACTGTAGATGTTGACCTAGATCACCTTACTGAGGTAGTGTTTATCAGGTTTCTCCACTTTCTTTTTTCCTTTTTTCCATAATGTAATCTTTGGAAGGAAGTTTCTATGCACATTCCACAATTAATATGTGGGGAGTTAAGTTCCAACTACTGTAGTGGTCATATGTATGTGAATTTTTTTGAATTATATTGCATGGAAGATTTGTTTACTCTCTTCTATTTAATCTTCTTTGATATCAATATGAACTCATGGGTATCTATTTTATACTTTGGGCTATAATTTAATACTTTATTTAATAAACTTCATTTTAGAGAAGTTTCAGGTGCCAAACAAAATTGAGTGGAAGATGCAGAAAGTTTCATAAACCTTCTGCCCATACACATGCACAGCCTCTCCCCCATCAACATCACACACCAGCGTGTTATATGTGTTACCATAAATGAACCTAAATTGACATGATTATCACCAAAAGTCCATACTTTACATTAATGTTCACTTCTGGTGTTGTACATGCTATGAGTTTTGACAAATGTATTAGAACATGTACTCACCATTATGATATCATACAGAATTACTTCACTGACCTAATAGTTCTCTCCACTCTACCTACTCATCCCTCTCTCCTGCTAATCCCTGTCAACCACTGATCTTTTTACTGCCTCCATAGTTTTGCTTTTGCCAGAATGTCATATAGTTGGAATCAAACAGTATGATACCCCATCGGATTTTTTTTTCACTTTAATAATGTGTGTCTAAATTCTCTCGTGTGTTTTCACACATTGACAGCTTAATTCTCTTTAGTGCTGAATAATATTTCATTGTTTGTATGGCACCACAGTTTATTTATCCATTCACCTACTGAAGAATGTCTTGGTTATTTGGCAATTATGAATATAGCTACTATAAACATCTGTGTGCAACTTTTTGGTGGATAGAAGTTTTCAGCTCCTTTGAGCGAATGCCAAGAAGTATGATTGCTGGATCATTTGGTAGGCACGTTTAGTTTTGCAAGAAACTGCCAAACTGTCTTCTGAAGTGGTTCTACTATTTTGCATTCTCACAGCAATGGATGAGAGTTGCTGTGGCTGCACATCCTTGCAAGCATTTGGTGTTGTAGTGTTCAGGATTTTGGCCATTCTAATAGTGATATCTTGTTTTAATTTGCATTTCCTTAATGACACATGCTGCTGAGCTTTTTCCATATGCTTATTTGCCATATGTATAATCTTTTGGTAAGGTGTCTGTTTAGGCCTTTTGCCCATTTTTATATCAGGTCGTTTTATATCAGGTCCTTATTGTTGAGTTGTACAAGTATTTTTAATACTTTGGGTAACAGTCCTCTATCAGATACGCCTTTTGCAGATAATTTCTGCCAGTCTGTGGCTTGTCTTTTTATTCTCTTGATAGTGTCTTTCACATAATAAGATTTTAAAATTTTAAAATGTTAACGAAGTTCAACTTATCAATTATTTCTTTCATAGATTATGCTTTTGGTATTGAGTTTAAAAGTCATTGCCACACTCAGGGCCCCCTAGATTTTCTCCTACTTTATCATCCAGGAGTTTTATAGATTAGCACCTCACATTTAGGTCTTTGTTCCATTTTAGAATAATTTTTGTGAAGACTGTAAGCTCTGTGTTTAGATTTATTTATTTATTTATTTATTTATTTATTTACATATGGGCATGCAGTTGTTATAGAACCATTTTTGAAAAGACTGACTCTTTCTCCAATGTGTTGTCCTTACTCATTCATCAAAGATCAGTTGTGTTCTTGCTTTTACCAATGGGAACTCTTTCCATTGACCAAGTATCCCCCTTTGACATATTGCCATCATTTCAATTTTTTTTTTTTTTTTTGAGCACTTCCTTACCTTCTGGCACTACAAGATACTCCAGGCTCATTTTATATATTTCCTGCCCCACTCCTAGAACAGCTATTTATTCAAGACGCTGTGCTTCTTTTTATTGTAAAGTGGTATTTGAAACCAAGATCTGACTATGAGATATGCTCATTGTTCTTGGGTATCGTTGTTTTAGTTTACATGAAACTATCTGTATCTGTGTATGATATCTCCAACCCTAATGCACCACATATATCATTCTAGCCTTCTCCCCTTGCCTAACTGTGACTTCTCACTCCAAAAGTGAGAAACTTGGCTACCACCATCCATCTTACTATTACTTAATTTTTCAATTCTGGTAGACATATATAATGATTTCAGAATTATTAACCCATACCTCTACGGAAACCAACATATATAGGACACAATGTTATACACATTTCTTTTTTTCCACTTTAGTTTTACAGATTCTACTCACTTTCAAAATTCCTTTATGTGGCACCCTTTGCCCTCATCTTCTTTCACCTTCTTTCATACATTTGTAATAGAGTTATATTCTTTCATGGCATTTTGCATTACATCACGGAATCCCTCAACTTTCTAAATGATTTTTTTTAATATGCATGTGTTAATGTTCACTCTTTGTGCTATAGATGTCTATGGATTTGGACAACTGCATAATATCATGTATCCACCTTTATAGGATCATACATAACAATTATACTGCATGAAAAGTAATCAATTTTTCCCCTCTCCATAGACCCACCTGCCACTTCTCTCTGGCAACTACTGATCTGTTTATTGTCTTTAAAGTTTTGACCTTTCCATGTCATTTCTGTGGAATTATACAATATGTAGACTTTTCAGTCTGGCTTCTTTTAGTTAGTAATTAATATGTATTCAAGGTGCGTCCATATCTTTGCATGGCTTCATAGCACATTACTTTTAATCACCAAATAGCATTCCATTGTATGGATATCCCACAGTTTGCTATCCGTTCACCTATTGAAGACCATCTTGGTTGTTTACAGTTTTTAGTAACAATCAACAAATCTTCTATAATATTTATGGGCAGGATTATGTTGACATTAATTTTCAAATGAATTGGATGAATATCTAGGCACACAATTACTGGATCATATGGTAAACTATGTTTAGCTTATAAGAACTGCCAAACTGTGTCCTAGAGTGGTGGCCTAGCATTCCTACCAGCAATGAATGAGAGTTCCTGTTGCTCTGCATTCTTGCCAGAGACAGATATTGTCAGTTTTTTGGATTCTAGCCATTTGAATCAGCATGTACTGCTATCTCATTGTTGCTTTAATTTGCATTTACTTAATGCCAAATGATGTTGGGTATCTTTTCCCAGGCCCATTTGCCATATGTACAACTTCTTTGGTTAAATGTCCAGGTCTTTTGCCCATTTTTAAATTGTGTTCGGCTTTTATTGTTGAGTTTTAGAGTTCTTTGTGTGTTTTGGATACAAATACTTTATCAGATGTGTGATCTGCAAATATTTTCTCCAGTGCATAGCTTGTCTTTTTATTTTCTTAACAGTTCTTTGCAGCTCAAAAGTGTTTAGTTTTTTAAAAAAGTCCAATTTATCATTTTTTTCTTTCATGGTTGTGCTTTTCTTGTTGTATCTAAAAGCTCATCACCAAATTCAAGGTTACATAGATTTCCACTCCCACCCTGTTTCCTTCCAAAAATGTTATAGTTTAAAATTTTATATTCGGGTCTATGATCCACTCTCAGTTATCTTTTTGTGTAAGATGTAAAGTCTGTTTCTAGTTTTTGTTTTTGTTTTTCTTTTAATACAGATACCCAATTGTTCTGGCACCATTTATTGAAAATACTATTCTTTCTCTAGTGAATTACCTTTGTATCTTTGTCAAAAATCAGTTGACTATATTTGTATGAGCCTGTCTTTGGAAATTAGCCAAATATACAGTCAGAGGACACAGTCCCCACAAGACTACTCTCATTTCGGACACCAGCCATAAGGTCAGGGGTTCCCTAGGATTACCCTCACTTGAGACCAGTTGGCCACTGTTATTGCTAGTCTTATATGTCAATTAAGCGAGGCTATAGTGCCCAGATATTTATTCAAACACTAGTATGGATGTTGCTGTAAGAATATTTTGTAGATATTGTTGACATCTGCAATCAATTTACTTTAAGGAAAAGAAATTACCCTCTATAATGTAGATGAGTCTAATCCAATCAGTTGAAGTCCTTAAGAGTAAACACTGAGGTTCCCCAGGAAAAGAATTCTGCCTCAAGACTGCAACATCAACTCTTGTGTGAGTTTCCAAACTGCCAGTCTGCCCTACAAATTTTGGACTTGCCAGCCACTATGAAATTTCATTAGCCAATTTCTTATAAAAAAATTCTTTCTCTCTTTATGATTAGTCAGGGTTCCCCAGAGAAACAGGGTTTATGTATATAATATAGCTACTATATATGATACAACTACAAATTCAAGGGGTCCCCTTGATCACTCACACATTTGATAAGCCACTAGAACAACTAATCCAGGGACGCACTATATTTAGGATCCAAGTTTTTATTACAGTGAAAAAATACAAATTAAAATCAGCCAAAGGAAGAGATGCATGGGGAGGAGTCCAGGAAGGGTCCAAATGTGGAACTTCTGGTTGTCCTCTCCCATGGAATCATAGGTGACTTTACCTTCTTTTGGCCACAGTGTGAGGCAATGCATACAGAGGATTGCCAGAAAGGGAAACTTACGAAAGCCTTGGGTGTACAGAGTCTTTACCTGGGCCTGACTTTATACTTCCTGTACAGCTGACCTTTGGTCTCCAGCCCCTCCGAGAGATTGAGCTAATGCCATTAGTCCCTAGTTCCTCAGGGGTTCAGAACCAATATGGTGTGACTCAAAGCTTCTGTTAGAAATCACACTGTTGGGCTGTCTGGTGGCCAAAGTCTCTGAGCAAACAAAGGCACTCCTATCAGGCAGGACATTTCAGAGATCTGGAGATAACCTTCCAGAAATTGAAGGCTAAAGCTCGTACCTCTCTTCGAGCAAAGTTTATTTTTCATTACAGATCACGTAACAGAAGAAAAAATAAGGATTTTAGATATCATGAAACAGAATTTATTTAAAATTTTTTTTTTCAACGTTTATTTATTTTTGGGACAGAGGGAGACAGAGCATGAACGGGGGAGGGGCAGAGAGAGAGGGAGACACAGAATCAGAAACAGGCTCCAGGCTCTGAGTCATCAGCTCAGAGCCTGACGCGGGGCTCAAACTCACGGACCGCGAGATCGTGACCTGGCTGAAGTCGGACGCTTAACCGACTGCGCCACCCAGGTGCCCCAGTGATGAAACAGAATTTATATATGCATGGTAGTGACAGTATTTACCAGTGCTGAAAGAATACACACTCTGAGATTTTTAAAGAGCTTACAAATTTTCCTTGTCTAAGTTGATTATAAGTTATAATATGTTTCAGTATTTTGTAACACAAACTTTTTAATAAGAAAGGTGCTTCAAATGGTCAATTTTTATATTTGGACATTTTAGTTGTTGAAGTCTTTCTATATTATCGCATGCCAGTCTTTATAGGCTGTTGTTTAGCTCTAACATTGTACGAAAGAGAATAGCTCCACAGGTGGTCTTTCCCTCATGGGTGTATTCTTCCAAGGGTCATAATCCTTTAAAGTTAGCTTACCGTTTCTTGCTTATAAAATGATATTTTTTGTGTGTTTTGGTTTTTCAGTGATTGGGTTATTACAGAAAGCTCTCTTCATTGGTTTTCATTAGCTTACAGTACTTTCAAAATGCCACCTCTTGAAAACAAATTTAACTAAAAGCAAAATAGCTGTATCTTCATTTCATGCATATATTGTGCCTGTAGTGCCACCAAAAGGCAATGGCCACCTACTTGGGGATACAGCTTATTAGAGACAGAATGCTAAAGGAAGACAGGCTAATTTTTGGTGGCGGCTCTTTTCCCTTTAACGATGAAAGGCATAAGCTATGGTTAAGGCCACACGATGACGTGTGCAGTGTTCAGAGACTGTGTTGCTTGGGTGGTTTCAGAGAAAAACACTTTCTGAATGTAGGATTTTTCACTCTCCCCCTATTATCTCAGGCTGCCCCTGCTGGGTCTATAGGATGATTATGTCTGATTCAGTAGTCTGTAATACTCTCATCTCACTTGGAAGTGTTGCATACAAATCATCCATTAAAAGGGCAGACTAGAAGATAACACTGAATGCGGTTTTAAGATTCAGTAGATGCCTTTTCAATTTTGTGTAGCTTCAGGGGAGGCATCCCTGCAAACTGCTTTCATTTAAAGCTTCTTTCATTTCCTCACTAATTCATAAATTCATTTTCCATTAAACACAACTTCATTATTTCCCTTTTCCTTTTGTGCCTTGTCATAGTGAAGCAAGGACCTGAAAGTTCTTTATTTTCACGGGCAGGCAGCACACACTTCATTTTTGAATCAGTCATTTTGTCTTGAAAAAGTTCCTCAACTAGATCTAGGCTAGATGAAATCTAGTGTTAGCAGACCATCTGTTTTAGGTCCTAACCTTTTGACTCAGGTTGTCATGGAATAAGAAAACATGACATAGTTGAAGTTTGGGGTTACTAAATATATCAAACTTTGAAATAGATTTCTTATATTTATAAATGTTTCTTTCTAATTTTTTTGTATTAAATATTTGTCTTCCCTTATCTCTGGTCAGAAATATTCTGTAAATGGCGTCTACTGCCTAGAGCATTGAATTAACTAACATTAGGTCATTCACATTAATTTAGAAAATGTTACCTTGTCACTAATCTTACAATGGTTTGATTTAAAATAATATATTATGGGTAACATAAGATAATTTATATGCCATTTTATAAAAAGTAAATATTTTCATCTTAATTTTAGAATTGTAGTTTTTTTAAGAACTAATTTTTTGCAAATATGTTCTAAACTTGAAACTATTTTGAAAGGTATCAAGCAAGTGACAGAAAGCCATTTATAGATTTTTACACTGACTTCAGATTTAAAATTTTTTTTAATGTTTACTTTTGACAGAGAGAGAGAGAGAGAGAGAGAGAGAGGATGAGTGGGGGAGGGGCAGAGAGAGAGGGAGGCACAGAATCCGAAGCAGGCTCTAGGCTTTGAGCTGTAAGCACAGAGGCCGACACCGGGCTCGAACCCACAGACCGCGAGATCGTAACCTGAGCCGAAGTCGGACGCTCAACCGCCTGAGCCACCCAGGCGCCCCGACTTCAGATTTTATACTATAACCCGGAATTTAGTATTGGGATTACTTTATAAAAGTTCACCTTGCTTGATATTTGCCTGTATACTGACCAGTGAGGATTTTAACTAAACTATTCTCAGGGTGCTACATATATGGTACAACTCTGGGCTTTCAATCACCCAATCATTTGTTATATTCTCTGGTTATATGCCCGTGGTTTGCCTCTTTATAAACTCCTGAGTACTCTTATGTTGTTAATTTTACAAAGAATGCCGACTATATTCTTGGATTGATTGAATGCAAAGAGACATTATTTCATACATAACAGGTGCTTAGAGTTTACTCTCAAATAGAGTACTACTCAGTATTTCTGAATGTGATAGAGTCAATAACTGTGGACGAATGACGGTAGAAGGATATGAAAACTGTATTGTATCATATCGGCACCCTCTAGTCCATGTTCTGTGCAGTTTCCCAAATCTTAATTGGTTATCCTGAGTTTAAAAAGTTATGGAAAGGCTATATTAGACTAACATCAGCATTTTGGTTTGTGTGAGTGTGTGTGTTTAAAAAACAACAGTACTTCTCAAAACATTTTCTATATTAAAAGAATTGACAGACTGATGCCCAGGGTCAGTGGCAGAATTGGATAATGGTCTGGGCAAACTACACGAGTTTTAAAAAAATGTTCACTTGTGGAAGACCTTTATTGTCTTATTTTTTCAAATAAGGCCCTATTACCATTAATCAGAATACTGGTGTTCAGAATACTAGGCTATAGTATGGGAAATACTGATACAGACCTGGATTTTTGAATCTACGTTTGGATTAAGATACGATAGCAAACAATAGTTACCTGGGTCATATTACTTGGAACTTTTATAGCTTTATTGCTTTTACTGAATTGTTCTTTAGTGTGATTTCATTGGCTTACGCTCAAGGACACTTGAGGAAAACAGTCTTATGAAATTCATTGCTTGGTCTAATGTAAGAATATTATGATATATAGATATTAACAAGAATATAAAACTTATGACAGATTGTATTTTCCTAAAATGACCTCAATAATATTTTCCATTTCCATATACTCTTATGCAATGTGACCTTGCCACTCTGCCATTAAAACATGGATCTCTTTCTTCAACCCCTTATATATGGGTGGGCTTTGCAACTGGCCGCTTTGGCAGAAGTCAACTGTATGACTTCAGAGGTGAGGTGATAAGAAGCCTTTCAGTCTCTACCAGGGTCTCTTGGAATGCTTGCTTTGGGATGCTTCCTCAAGGACCCCAGAACCCATGTTGTGTGAAACCCAAATGATGTGGAGAGACCACTAATGGATGCTTGGCTGGCAGCCCCTTTGGAGATGGTAGTGGACAGTTGTATAAGACGGCTGCAGCCCCGCAGAGCATCAGTCTGCAGCTTCATGAGATCCTGGGTGGGAGCTGTCTTATTGAGCCCCACCAACCAACAGAAATGTGAGAAACAGTAATAAATCCTTTTTTTTTAAGGCACGTTTTAGAGTGGTGTTGTTATATGGCAAGGAATTACAGGACAGAACTTGAATGAATAAAGCACTCATGTTTAAAGTTCTTACCTCCATTTTATGACTGTAACTTTGTTTTTCCTTTGACACAACTCTAGTATGTGTTTCACATTTATATCATCTAGCTTCTATTTTATCCATCTTTGTAAAGTGCCTTAAATTCATTTTGTAAGAGGTTTCAATGGACATAATTCTTCGTGTATAAAATTCACATCATGTCCAAGTCAAAATTATATATGTTAATCTACTTACCTTTTTGAATTTTATAAAGAAAATAGAAGCATGCTAAGAAACAACACTGTAGTCATAGTCTCAAGGAAATTGAGATTTGGTGAGCAAAAGAGAGCTTTGTATTCAACTTGTCTCTACAAGTAGAAAACATGTTTGGCTATGTATTTCACTTATTCAAGCTCTGCATGCAAATCTACTTGGTAAAAAAAAATCACACAATACTAAACATGTCTTATGCTTTAGCACATAGAAGAATAAAAACTATGTTTCTGACCTCTGAGGCTCTGTTTATCAGAACAATGAGGTACGCAGAAGGGGGTGACAGATAAAACAAAATGTCTGAATCCCTAAATTACTAATAGAATTCTTAATTCCTTTATGTCAAAATTTTCAAAATCTGGTTTACTAAATATGGAAACTAGAAATCACCTTTATGTAAAAACAAATACATCTTATTTTTTCAGGAAACAATAATGAATAATATGTAAAAACAAATGCATCTTACCTATGACTAACAGACATTTATTAAAGAACATTTCTCCTTTCCCACTGAAAATTCCTGTATTATTGTTTTTCTCAAGTATTAAAATAGCTCATTTGCTTTTGCCTCTAAAGAAATCAAGACTGTGTTTTAAGGAACATGGTTTCTATGGTTATACGCTCAGCAAGAGCAAACGAAATGACTACAAAAGTGTCCCGAACAAAGAACACGAAATATCCAAATAATGCCAAAGTTTTTTCTCTCTCATCTGGAGGGATATATGGAAAGCTGAGAATACCAAATTAGCTTTGCTTATGTGCACTGTTTAAAGAGATTATACTTTTCAAGTTCACGTAAATGGTAATAGTATTTATATTTAAGTAAAAATATATTGATGTACCTTTGCACAGGAAAGCTATTTTAATCCAACTGTAGGACATTAGCCCCAGAGGGGCAGAGATTTTACATGTAGAGAGCAGTGTGAGGCCTGGGCTGCACCCCTACTTCAAAGATATGGGTCAGTAACATTAAGCCTTAGAAATTCTCTCCACCATCCTACCAGCCTCACAGAGCATGGCAGTGAAATTCGAGGTTGGAGGTTTTGAATGGGGCAGGGTGGGAGTTGAGAAGGCAAATAAGGAGGTGGTAGAAACTAGAGACAGTAACTTTCTCATTACCGATTTTTATTTTTACTGTTTCCTTGCCGTTTCAGATGTAACTGGCTGATCAATCAGTACCGTAGGAATCCTCACGCTGAACAAGAGATTTATGTCTATTTTTTATTAGTTGGGTTTTACCAGTGAATTCTACCACACACCTAGAACCGCTGCTGGCACCTAGTAGGTGCACAATCAAGAGCTGTTCACCCAGGTTATAATACTAATAGCTAATCCTTCAATGTCACTTGCTATATGCCAAACACTGTAGTCATTATCTTCCATATATCAAGCAATACAATTCTCACAACGGCGTTATAAGACAGGTACTGTCCTTATCTCCATTTCTGAGATGAAAAACTAAAACACATGGCTGTAACTTGCCCAAGATCCTATGTCACCAGAGGTAGAAATAGAACTCTAGCCCTGGCAACCAGCCCGTGGAGTCTGGTGCCAGTATCGGCGACACTGCTGTGCCTCTCTGCAGGTTAAGTCCTGGGACGTGAAGGTGGCTGTTTACTTACGCATTCCTTTAGCAGAATCTGAGAAATTGATCTGAGTGGGAAGATCAAATCGGGGAGCACTGAGGTGGTTCTGCAGAGGAGACGGGTGGCACTTGAGGAACAAGAAACAGTGTTGTTTTGTATAATTACCTTCCCCACTCAGGTCGCATAAGGTCTGGCAGAAAAGCCTCCTACATAAGATTGACTGAAAGATGTAGTTGTCATGATCGCCGAGCAGGCTGAAGTGACAGAGTAAATGACCTCGCTGGAACAGTGCCGCTCTCCAGGAGCCAGGATGCACAGAAAACCAGAAGAATTTTAGGGTAATTTGAACAATATTTTCAGGGATGGCAGCACAGGTTTCTTTCTTCGCAGCAGGCAGCAGCAGGCAGGGAGTCCTTTTTAGGGCTCTGTTCTTATCACCTAAAACTTCCAAAGCTTAACTGACTGCCAGGATAATTAGCCCCCCTGCATCCTGGAGGTTCTTTTGGATCCACTTCCGATACATTAACGAAAAGAAAGAAAATAATAATTTTCAGGTTGAACAGCCTGGCCCTTGGATTCTGATATATGGCAAATTGCAGCCCAACAGGAAACGAAACCACGTTTCTTTAGGACAATTTTGAAAGAAACCTATTATTTTTTCCCTTATGTTTGAGTGCGTAAAATGGTAATATACATTATAGATTTTAGTATTTACGATGCCTCCAAATGGGGGGTTGGAATCAGAATCACGGCACATTGGTACCGGAACAGATCGACTGCCGCCAAACCAACTTTCTCATTTTATATTAATCACAACCACCACACGCACCTGTGGTGCGTCACGTCTGAATGAAACACCAAGTAGAATGTCCCGTACTTTCAGATTGCCTACTGATCTTAACGCTTGCTCAAGCCTTCAGTCTAGGGTAAATGATTCAAATCCTTTTCGCTTATAATGCTTAAGGAGATTTATGGATCTCAAATCCATGGTATGGTTTCACTGAATACTTACAAGAAATAACAAGGAACCTCTACATCAAAGAAAGGGTTACAGTGTTTTGTCTTATCAACACAAGCCCACATCTATCAGAGGAAAAAAGATGGCTGTTGGCATTTGGTATTTTCGTCAACAAAACCAAGGCATACGGCATAGAGAACAGTACTTCTGAAAGATACCGAAGTCTTCTAATGTATTACTGTATTAATCCAAATTGCACATCAGCTGTACAATTTATGGTCCATCCTCAATACTGAATATTATTTAGTCACCCAAAAAGAGTGAGCTATACCTGTTAGCTTCCCAAGTGAGAAAAACAGGTAGAAGAGATGTTTTTATAATGTAATCTCATATTAATGATTTGAATATGATGATATAAACAGGAAGAACAATATGGAAGAATATGTCACAGGTAATTAAAGTGAATTGCCTAGCTGAGGGTGTGAGTGGGGATGAGAGATAGAAATAAATGTGCAAGGAAGTGGCAATCAAGTAAAGAGAAAAGAAGAAAAACATTTCACCTTAAAACGTGGGCTGTGTGCATTTCAAATTGCACATGCATATAGAAAAGACATATCAAAATGCCATGTTAAAGCATGTCGTCACCCAAGAGAACATAATTATAAACAGGAATACAGTCCTCATACTATATGAGTTTATGGCCATGGATTGGTGGACCTTCCTATCCAAGAATATGAGCAAGTTCCTGAGTTCACACGAGGGAGCAGAATGAGCTGGGCTTTCAGTTTGAACATGAACTTTGCAAGTTCCCAGCTCTGTGATATCAAGTACTGTTCACATTGAAAAATGAAGATAGAATTGTGTATGTTACTGTGAAAATTAAATGAGATCATGCAATGCAATAATTGAAAACTGTAGCAAGTTTTGGGGAAAAATAATTTTTTCCTCCTTTAAATGCCTTTTCTAAGTGATTTCTCTCCTAGCTGTCTTTTAAAACCTAGAAGTTTTAAGTTTGAACACTGCATGACAATTTCACAATGACTCCTATCAAGTATTATGTTATCTTGTACACTCTCTATGTGGTATAGCTGTAGTAGATTGGGGAAATCGACAAGGACCAAATTGATCAGAGAGGCTTCGTGGAGGGAGATTTTGAATGACGTGTGGAATTCTCATGGGAGTAGACATTCCAGGTAAAGTAAAAACCTGAACAAGGGTACTCTTTCTGGAACCATAATTTGTGTTTTCTTCAAAGATTTCATGTTGGAGAAATTAGAGAATGATGTTGGTAATGCAGAGTTATTGTCTAACTTTAGGGAAGTGGCATTGAATTGAAAGGGACTAAAGAGATGATGTTATCAAATTATTAAGTACTCTTTGTTGGTTATGTCTAGCGTGCAGATTGTGGAGTACTTGCTGATAGATTTTTTTTTAAAACACTTTTCCTAATTGTTATATTGTGTATAGATACATTTATATAAATATATTTCTATTGTGTGTAAATATATTTATATACAGTGTAATCAGTCAAGCAACATTTTTTTCACAATTGGGACATTATTATATCCAGTTAATAGCAAATTTTCATGGGGAATTTATCTTATACTTCTTTGGTGTCCATTCTTCTCATTGTTTGAAGCCAACCTTAAAGTATCAAATTCTTTGACTGAATCCTATAATCTTGTCTCATCCCCGTATATTTATCAAGTAAAGAAGAGTTTGTAAATTAATATGACAAAACTTGTGATGCGTTTTAGAGGTTGAGGAAATTGAATCTAAAATCCTAATATTTACCTCACTCACCATCAAACAAGGAAGTGAGTGTTACATGAGGAATAACAGCCAAATGGAAAATAAATCACTACTTTATTAGCAGTTTGGCAAGCTCCTTACAAATCCCCAAAGAAGATCTTTCCTGGAAAAACTGAGGTAAAGCCATATTCTGAGCTCACGTCTACACTGGTAGCCTAATCCTTCTGCCTGCTGTACCTCACCAATTTGAGATTGCTGGGCCATATCTTCCCCTGAACACTCTAACAGTTAGAGACAAGCATCGAGGGCTTTACCTGAGAAAGCCAGTTCGCTGAATGGGCTTCCAGTGTGGAATACCTAAAGCAAAAGGCCAGACTATTCAGAGGGTCCAGACTCTCTTATATCAGTCATATGATCACAAGGCAGCAGAGGGCAGTAACACTGATTCATGAAGCAAAAAGGAGAAAAGGTTCCTGTCCTTAACGAAGAACAAAAGTAGGCACAATGAATGTCCTGAGTTTGGCCTAAACAATTGCAATACAATGTAATGAATATTAAAATAGGATAAGTACTAGAGAAAGTGCTGACACAAAAGTGGAAGTGATTAATTCCTCGCATGAATCCAGGAAGGCTTCATAGACAAGATACGTTCAAGATACATGTAAAGATACATTAGGGATAAATAATGTTTGTCAGAGTAATGATGTTCACAAGGAGGAAATTCTAGGAATTGGGAATTTGGTAACCCATGGTAAGTTTTGGGAAAAAGAAACAGTTTGGTGTGACTAAAGAAATTTTCAGAGGGAAAAAAGTAAAAACTGAAAGGTCTGAAATCTTATTGTTGGAGGAAGACATCAAGAAGACTTGCCATGTGGTTGACCTGCAAGCTGGACATGGGCACTTGGAGGCTCCTCACCCCTTCACTGTCCTTGGAATGTACATCCTGCTTGTCTTCAGTGCTCCAAGAAGATACCCCAACAATGCAGTCTTGAGATTGGAATGTGGCATTGAGACCATCTGGATGGTATATGTGACGGTCTCTATATAAACTTTTTTTAACTTTAATGTTTATTTATTTTTGAGACAGAGAGAGACAGAGCATGAATAGGGGAGGGGAGGGTCAGAGAGAGAGAGACACAGAATCTGAAACAGGCTCCAGGCTCTGAGCTGTCAGCACAGAGCCAGACGCGGGGCTCGAACTCACGGACCACGAGATCATGACCTGAGCCGAAGTTGGCCGCTTAACTGACTGAGCCACCCAGGCGCCACTCTATATAAACTTTTAAGATTTGTTGGGTGGGTGTAAAGATCTACTTATTTGTGGCAACCTAAGACAAATCCCATAAGACAAGTTTTCTTGCTTATTGAACTTGCCTTCTATCAATCTGGAGTGGCCTGCCTCTTTCTTCGGTCTCACCCTGTCCTCCACATATGGGGGCTGTTTCAGAAGCCACCCAGGAGGCTCCTACGGAGGTTTGAACAGTATGCTAAAGAATACAAGCTTTATCGAATGATATCTAAGGGAGGGTTGATAAAAACAAGACACTAGAGTCAAGGTTTGTCCTAATGATATGAATAGTTGGTTATCTCTAAAGATGCTATACATATTTCCATAATATTCCCTATGGTAGCTATAACAAATTATCAAAAATTATCAATAAACTTGCGACAAATTTTCAACAAACTTGGTGGCTTAAAACAATATACATTTATTATCTTACAGTTCTGGAGGTTAGAAGTCCAAAATAGGTCAGCCTGGGCTAAAATAAAGGTATCAGCACATCTACTTCCTTTTAGAGGCTCTAGGGAAGAATCTGTTTCCTTGTCTTTTTCAGCTTCTAGAGGCTGTGAAGTTTCCTTCATTTGTAGACTTCAGAAGTCTTCAAAGCCAGCAACGGCTGGTCAAACCATCTCGGGCTGTGTCACTCTCTCGTGCTCTCCTTTCTCCCTTTCTCATTCACAAGGACGCTTGTGGTGACATTGGGCCCACCTAGATAATCCAGGATGATGTCCCCATGTCAAGGTCAGCTGATGAGTGATCTTAATTCTTCTCTCCATGTAACCTAACATAGTGGCCACAGATTCTGAAGATTAGGGTGTGAGAGTATTGGGAGAGCTATTATTCTGCCTGCCATACATCATTCGTATGTATTGATTGAACAGATTAGTTTTTCAATATCACATGCTTATAACCCTGTTCTATAATGACAATGGTAATAATAGGTCACAGGCTTAGCATATAAGAGATCAGAAGATATAATGAAAATTTATCATGGATTCTCTAAAAATGTGTAGGGACATATTGGCAGGTAGCTCATCTTTCTTGAGAAAATGACTCAGCAAACAGTAGCTGTATTCATTTAGATAACATTTTATTTGTTAGAGCAAGTTTTGACAGACTTCATTTTGAAAGCTGGAGAAATTAAAATCACAACATTTAGTGTGTTGGCATACTTCTACAGGCAGGTGCAGACAATTACATATTTTTGAAATAAAATCCCTGCTTCCACATTTTAATGAGAAGATTTGAGGATAGATAGAAACCATACATTTAAGCAGATATGCTTTAATAGATAGTAGAAAACTGTCAGAAAATATATCCACTGCGAACATTTCTACAGTTCTCAGTGATTCCTTTGTTATAAATAACATTTTAAAATGTGTACTTTTCTGAACAGAAAAAAATGGCAATTCACTTTCTGAATACTTTCATATTTACAATGCCCTTTTAAAAATAGTTAAGTTAAAAGGGAATATTGTCATGTGAACTATAATATTTCCAAAATTAAAAGAAATAAAGAACTCAAATATACTAGCCTAATGAGATCCGATATTATTCACTACACTGAAAGGTTATAGAAGAGAATACTTCAATTTTTATATACACTATTTTTACATTTACAGCCATGAAAAATATTATAGTTTGACACATTTATGTATTTCTGATTAAAGATTTGAAGTTATAATCTATGAAATTAGTATGGAAACAGCACATACCTCCTTATGATGTTAACCCAAAAACCAGAACATAATTGCCTGCCTCTTCATTTGTAAAGTTTTGTGGGTTTTTTTCGAATATTAGGAAAGAAAATAAATATAGAAAAGGTCTAAGTTGTTTTAGTATAAATTTAAGTTCAGGAAAATTCATGCAGTGGTAAGAAGTGTTTATTCAATTATTTCAGCTGTAATTTCTCATTTAATTTACAAAAAAACAAGTTTACTCAAAATACATCTCATTGTTATAATAGCCATTTCCTTTTTACTGCTTTACATTCTGCCCCTTCATTCTCTCATATTCCACTTTCTGTAACAGAGCTCATTACTAAGGTGATAGGGGACTAGTTTCAAAGGCAACATGAGTCACAAAAATATCAATCCAGTGGTTTCCTTCAGGACATTCATATATTTCTTGTGTTAGAAAGAAAGTCTTTCCTTGGGCGCAGTGATATCACTCCTGAGAAACCAATTACTTTTCAAATATTTGCAATACTATTTTGACATAACTAACTATGTCATGTGGGAAAGCAAACTATAGCTATATGGTACATAATTATGGTATCTTATCTACAGTTTCTACACTGTAAACAGAAAAATGGATTTAAAATACTTATCTAGTAATTAATAATTAGATCATTGATTCAAGTCATTTTTATACATTGGCCATCCACAGCTTGGTTTTCTTATGTAGAGCAAAAATTATCCACAGTTCTCTATTTTTACCTTAAACATCCAAAACAACAAGGGACATTTTTGAACAATCTATAATATTCTTCTTGGATCTAAAAAGAAGAAAAAAAAAGAAATGTTAAACGTAATTGCAATGGTCACATCAAATTATTTTCAAATCACATTAAATTGTTATATTTCGTTTTCTAAAGTATGATTTTCTCATTATCTGTCAGAATATGCTTAAATTAATATAAGCTATGTTTACATTCCTAAGAGCAAGTTTTTTTTAAAGCATATTTCCATACGAACAGATAGATGTTCCAATTATTTTGATACTAAAATGTACTGCATTAGGCAATAAAGACAGCACAAATCCATGAGAATAAGAATTTTTATCAATTTGGTAGCCGATGCTACATGAATATGCTATAGGGTTGAGCGCAATTATAATAAAAGAAACTGCTTACTTTTCTAGATAAGACACACAGGAATAAGAAGATGAACATCCCCTGGAAAGCATTGCTGACGGTGAAGAGGTAAGCTGTTACCACTGATGCGTGCACGACATGGAGAACCCCGAAGATCCAGGTGGTGCCAAGAAGGAACAGGAGAGCAAGGGCTCCTCTGGCACAAGACCTGTAACACATTTGAAATGTTTCGGTTAAGAAAATGACATAGACTCAACACATCCCTAAACTCCTCAAATTATGTGGGAAATGGCTTTTTGGTACAATTAAGAAATCTGCAAAGACCAATAAGGATTTTGAAACTGATACATCATGCTAGTTACGTGGGACAGCCTTTAGGGTATGTTACTGCACCATGACAGGGATGCACTTCCAAAATGAAGGCAACGCTATTAAAATATGGTATTTTTCAAGGAATTTCCTTAATCTTTAAAAAAAATTTTTTTTAAAGTTTACTTATTTTAGAGAGAGAGAGAAAGAGAAGGGGAGGGGCAGAGAGAGAAGAAGACACAGAATGTGTAGCAGGCTCCAGGCTCTGAGCTGTCAGCACAGAGCCCGAGGCAGGGCTCGAACTCAAGAACTGTGAGATCATGACCTGAGCTGAAGTTGGCCACTTAACCGACAGAGCCACCCAAGCGTCCTGGAATTCCCTTAATCTTAAAATATTTTTATCTAGTATACTGCAGTGTATGTGCTTTGATTTCAAATCAAATGTTGTAATAATTCCTGAAGGTAAGACATCTATCTGTTAGGGAGCATTTTCCCTAAGAAACCTTGCAAAGTATACCGGGTGGACTTGGGTGAGTACATGTGCATGACATCAAAGGAAGGTTCTGCTTTCCTTTCAGGTTTAGTAAAGAAGAAAGCATAAAATATAAAACTAGATTCTTTTTTCTGCTGTTACAATACAGTTGCCTCAAAATAAATTCGTGTCAGAATACCGCTTTCTTAAAAATTAGAAAAAAATACATGCACATACTCTTACATATTTTCAACTTACTGCCTATGACTTCTGGTAAAACAACATTCAATCCTGCTCACTGAGGACATTGCTTTGAAAATGAGGCAATTAATGATTATTTTCTTATTCATTCTTTGTCCAATCATTCTCTCCTGCAGAAGATGTTTTAGCAGTATACCTCAGAAAATGAGTCATTTTCAACTTTATTAAAACCAGCACACTACATGAAGCTATGAATGGTGAGGAGTAAAAGAAAGTAATCGATCAAACGTTTGCTAAATCCTAACTATAAATCTTGTGTAAGGTATTGAAACTACAGGAGTGTTTCCAAGCAACACAAACGTTAGTCGTTTCTAATGTTCCCTATAGTACACTTCAGTTTTTCCTGAACAAACCATTTTCGAGGTCTCAATAAATCAGTTTTAAAGAGAGGGTTGAAGGAAAAATCATGGCAGCATGCAAACTAGGAGTCACAAGAAAGAAACACAGTTACTAAGCTCTGAGGAATGTTTTCCAAAGAAAATCGCTAAGGCCAATTTTTGCCTTAAAACACAGCCATCATCTTTTCTTTCAAAGGGGATTATGTTAGAAAAGATGGCTTTACTTACCATTTAATCTGTGGTGATTATAGTCTTATTAAACATATTTAAAATGCTATTTGACAATAAGTTTTTTTAATATGGCAGAAGAAAGTTATAAAAAAAAATTTTACAAAAGCCTTTCCAAGAGTTATTTGTGCCTTAAGGTACTCAATCTTTTAACTACTAAAGAAATAGAGTGAAAGAGACATTTACCTTATGTTCTCATAGCAACTAACTTCTGGTTTCAACCCTGCAGTGTGACGAAAAACTTTGTATATGATAAATCCAAAAGCCAAGAGATTAACCTGAGAAAATAAATGAATTTCAAAGAAAAGACCGTTTTCATAGTAAATTAGATACATATAAAGGGAATAAATAAATAGTAAAGATTTCAAATAAGATGGAAACTAGAAAATCTTAGAACTTTTATGTATATTACAAAGTACAAGCCTTCTGGTAGAAACAGATCTGGGGTTGATCTTTATAATATCACTGAAAATTGTTGGTACAAATGGTAATACAATTTGCCAGACTGTATTAAAAACAACCTGTTCAAGAAACTTCTTCAGATGTATGATCACATCTACAGATTGATGATTATCAGCTGCTGCCAATAATAAGATTAATATGCACATTAAGTAAAATTTTGGTTTGAAAAACTTTGTGAACATTTGAGAAATCAAATTTTTCTTCATTCAATTGTGTGCTGTTTCTTCGATGAGAAGTGTTAGTGATAATTCTGTCAGCTTTTAAAAATTTAAACTGGAAAAAGAGATCAGAGGGATTAGAAAACCCAACAAAACATCTTCAAACACCTAGAAAATGTTTGAATGTACTTTCTTTTGTATGGTTCATCTAGCAATGTCGCCTAATATTTACGCTGAAATTTCCTTCCCTTAGATTTAACCTCAGAATCTTTCAAAATATCAATCAATGAAAGAAATGTTTCTGAAGGCATATACATTTTATTAAAAAGCATTTATCATTCTATTACTTATATTTCCTATTATGGGCTAAGTAGAATACAGACAATTTTTACTCCTTTTAAAGTGACTGCTTATGAAAAGTTTCCTCTTTCCCATATTTTTGGAAACCTTTAGGTCATATTTGTGGTCCCAGAAGACTAAATTAAGGGTACCTTTTAGTGTATGTCCACTTTAATATGAGAATACTAACAATTAAAAATATTAAATATTATAAAAATAATTTATAGCTTAATCATTTATTGAATACATTTTATTAATCCAAACATTTTTTCAAAAGCCATTTTGTAAAAATAGCAAAATGCAGTATTTTAATCTAATTCTTATACTAGTATTTCAAGAGGTTATAGCTATGGAAAAAATTGGCTTTTTTCCCCTATATTCTAAGAAGTTTTGTGTAACTTCTCAAAATTTACTAATTACTATTATAAATAGCAGTATGAAATAATGGGTCAGATAATTTCATATAGTCACTTCTCCATGGAGAAGTCCTTGAGAGAAAATCTTAGAGGAATGAGGGTCTATTCTGTTCTTTCTGCTTCCAAATGTCTATTACTTCTAATTATATTATTAATTAATTCTAATTACAATAATTCTTTGATACAAAGAAAAGAATTCAGCAACTGTAGAGGGGGAGAGGTAGCATATTAAAATTGATTGATTGATAGTTTCACCCTATCTTAGCTCAAATAACTAACTGAAATGATAATTTAATAATATTTAAGTTTGTAAAGAGACTATACTTATGAAGGAGGGATGCATCATATTTTCTAGGGTTTTATAGCTATAGCTTCTTTAAGTAAATTTGGAAACAACTGTATTTAATTCTATAATTATATGCATATATTTTTAAATAATAAAAAGTATTATAATTCAGCTAGTATAAATAATATATGTCAAACCACTGTTGGTTTGAGTATTTTTGAAGAATTTTTATGAAGTATTTATATTGAATATGTCATCTCAGCAAAGAGTTGTGAGATAGCTTTAACAAAAAAATTGTTTTCTAGTTGCATACATTTTCCATGTGACTAATTTGTAATATTAACTAAAGTTTCTTAAACTGTTTTCAATAAAACAGGCTTGAAAAATAGTTGCTCATACTGCTATGTCTTCTCAGAAGTACGTATATATTTGAAATGTTGTTCCACATCATTTTATAAGTATGTAAACTTATTCCCTATGGGTGATCCAGTTCTGGAAAGTACATTTTTGTGTCCAATAGGGAGAATGTTTACATACTTATAAAAACCAGGTGTTGCTGGACAAGCAGGAGACTAATTCCTATTCCATATTTTTATACTTTACCAATTATAAGAGAACACAGATTAAAATATATTTATCAAATGGTGTTACAGTTTTACGTAATGAATAAAATCACAAACATGTTGATTATATTATCCACATTCATTGGTACTAATTCAAATATATGAAGCTTTTTACATGTATTCTAAACATTTTATAAAGGGCTCAAGTCTCTGGGATAGTGGTGAGAGGTGGGTATATTAATGAACAAAACAGACATTGTCCTTTGTTCTCATAAATGTATTAAGACAATTCTATAGTAAATTATCACATAAATACTTATAAATCTACAAACTGGGATAAATGCTATCAAGTGACAAATTTGGGTTATTAGGAGAGACAAAACGAGGGTGGATTAAGATAAAGGTTCAGGAAGTACTTCTTTTAGGATTTAGTATTTAAACCAAAACTTAATAAGTTATAATGCATTAGCAGATCAAAGAACCCATGAGGCTTGAGAGAGTTGAGGATACGGTATACGCTGAAGGAATTAGCAAAGGGGACTGGGGTGTAGTAAATAAAGGGAAGGGTAGTATGAAAAGAGGTGAGTGAAGTAGACAAAGCTGAATATTAGATTTTGTGTTAAATGCGAAGGATTTTAATTTATTCTTCCACTTCCCTTAAAAGAACACTTTTAAGCCTTTTCCTTAAGAAACTTACAGTATAATGGAAGAGATGACCAGTCAATCGATAGGTACAACACTATTCAGTAAGTGCCCAGTGACTGTTTGCATAGTAGTGTAAAAGAACACAGGTAATGGCACACTAACAAACAATTTCTAAGCCAATCTTGAATGACCAGTGAAGCCAAAGGAGGCAACGCAGAAAAAATAAGAGATTACTCAGTGTCTCAGTCATCAGATCTATCTATGCACACTCATTTCCTGGGTTATCAGACCCAATGGCTCAAAATATTATCCTTTTTTTGTTAATGTTTATTTATTTTGAAGGAGACAGAGTGTGAGTGGGGCAGGAGGCAGAGAGAGAGAGAGGGAGAGAGAGAATCCCAAGCAGGCTCTGTGCTGTCAGAGCCTGATGTGGGGCTCTGTCTCACGGTTAGTGAGATCATGACCTGAGCCGAGATCAAGAGTTGGATGCTTGACTCACTGAGCCACCCAGGTGCCCCTCAAAATATTATCCTTAACGTCCTACCCAACTGCTTCAGTAGGTCTAGTAGGCATCAGGAGTTGAACATGTCAAAAACCAAGCTGCCTTTCTTCCCCCGAAGAACCTAGTTTTGCTTCAATCTCCTCACCTCAAAAAAAAAAGTTACCTCATCCTTCTAGAAGATCAGTCTTCTTCATCAGCAAACCCTTCTCCTCTACCTTTACAACATATTCAGAATATGACTACCACTTACTGTCTTTGCAGTGCCTCTCCTGGGAGAGGCCACACTGTGCCTCATCTGGACTATTGCAAAAGCCCCCTAATTGGTCTCCCAGCTTCTGTCTTTGCCTTCTATTCTCACATTACAGCAGTCAGACTGATCCCTTTAAAATGTAAGTCAGACCATGTCTCTATTTAGAATCTTCTGATGGCTTCTCATCTCACTCAGAGTTAGATCTAAGGAGTTCACAATGGCCTCTAGATTTGTCTCACTATACCTCTTCTCTCACGTCCTACATCTTTATCCTTTGATCTCGTCACTACATTCACATTGGATTCTCTGTCCTTCCTCCAGCCCACCAGCGTGCCCTAGGGTGGTTGTATTTGCTGGGCTTTCAGGAATTGCCAGGGCAAATTTCTTCACCACTCCTGTTTAAATGCCACCTTGTTACATACTGCCTCCCAGTGTATGTTTATTGAAAACTGAAACCCAAATGATAAAATCAGGCTTGAGTTCAATTCGATGGCAGTGTAAACCGTGACAGTACTCTCTACTGTTCTGGACAATGAAAATTCTGTATGCAAACACGTTCTTCCCTTGCCTTAGTCATTAGAGCACTGACAAAATTCTTGACCAAACTTCAGTGAGCCTCCTCTGAGCTCTCTTCTCAACTAGGCCTCAGCATTTGGCTTCAGTGTTCACCTTTGCAGAGTTCAGTTTTATCAAGAACCCTGCTAAGTCAGCTTAGAGAGAATCCTACCACCCCTGATATCTGGTCACTCTCAATATCTAATTAAATTCCTCACCACCCCCAACCTTGGTATCTGATCACACTGGCCTGCCTTTTAGCAAGAGTCCTGTTAAGTAAATTTAGCAAGAATTCTCCCTACCTTTGCTATCTGCTCTTAGTAATTTCCCACGCATCTCCTTTCCCCAACACACAACCTGATCCTTGGCTATAAATCTCCAGCTATATTTATTGTATTCAGAATTGAGCTGACTCTCTCTCCCCTATTGCAATAGTTTTGACACCTATCACAGTAGTCCTGAAAAAGTCTTCCTTACCAAATATAAGAATAGGTTTTTTTCCTTAACAAAACTCAGAGACAAATCCACCATCATATTATAATATTCAGCAAATTTGGGGTAACGAAAAACTTACATTTGCTGCTTTTACACTGCCTGCATTCTCTCTTAATCCATAAATATATAAGCTACTTTAGATCCATGTTTAAATAGAGTGAAAAAACCATAACTAAAGAATCAGTATCACCCAAAGGCACATGACTTTATTTACTTAGAGGTGGAAATTAAGTTGAAACTCTGCATTCTACATGGCAAGGAAAAATATTTTCAGGAGGGAATGTTTTATGAAATAAGTACAAATAGTCTGAGAAGATAAAAACAAAAGCCCAAACCAAGATTATATAGAATTAAAAGTTATTTCTGATCATGAGGAATGGTTTGCAATTATTCGAGAAGTAACAACTTTGAGGCTAGATAAATAACTGCATTTTAGGTTAAATAATTGGAAAGGTGCTACTAGCACTGTGTTTATGGGCAATTCTGGCTCCATGATAACGGACTTGAATACTTGAGCGATTCTCTAAAATACGAAGAACATCATTAATATGAACCTTAATTAAGAAAATGGTGCCTTTCAAATGATTCACACTCTTGATCATTAATGTTTACCAACATGTGCTGATTTTATCAGCTGTGGTTCCCTTTTTATTTATCACTAAATATGAGTTCCACGAAAGCACAGGGGCTAATTAATGACCTACAATTGAACAGAGTCATTCATCATCCTTTTTGTTTCAATTAAAAAAAAAAACAGTTTTAGCTTGTCAATTAGGAGTCCTTAATACTTTTCTGGGAATAATAAGCAAGACAAGCACGTTAGGTGGCAAACAAGAACTCTGAAATTCATTGCCGCACTTGAGAATATAGAGAGAATGAAAATAGCTGCGAAAAAAAAAAATCACTCAAAATCATGAAAACTTAACCCTTGAGAGAAAGCAGTATTTTAAATTTAAAGTTATTCCCCTAGCTTCATCTTAAGGAATATTTATCTATACGGAGATCTATTTCTTACCTTTGTTGATATATGCAGTGGCTTCAAAGCCCGGCACACATGCTCTGATGTTTGATGGAGTGCATTAAAAATGTTTAAGTACCTTATTTTTTTTTAAACAAAAATTTACATAGATAAGCTGGGGAGAGAGCATGAGCTAATTCTGAAAGATTTAGACCTACAGGTACATTCAACCCAAGGGCTTCAAATTCAGACTTCAAAATGAAGCATCCCAATCAGTCATTTTTCTTTTCTTAGTCTTTTTCTCAATAATTGATGAAGCCATCTATATGCTGATGTCAGATCTCACCAAAAAGAATGAGAAAATTTCTCTTACAGCACTTTTAGACCTATGCTTTAATTTTTCATATACATCAAATGGAATCTGGTTCATTTAAGAATGTGTCATGATTACAACTGCTATGTCCTTTCAAATAGTTTTATTACCTTTAAATTAACTGGCCTAGTTAATCTGCTTCTGCCATGGACAAAGGGTAGGTTTCTACTAGCCTACCGAGAGGGCACTAAAAGCAAAAACAAAACTCACAAAAAACAATGACTCATTTTCAGTCCCTAGATCACTGCCGAGATGGCTCAGTAGTTTGCAGTTGAAGCTTTAAAATGAGAAGATATCATCTCTTAACTAAAAACAAATTTACTAGCTACACTGGAATCAAGTAGTCGGAGTTTTGTCTTCATTCTGATTTTATTTCTTAATTGGAATCACCCCTTACTTACTTACTATGCTAATTACAGAGTATCAGAAAAAATTAGAATATGTGATAAGCAAAAAATGTACCCCTCTTCTGAGAAAATGGGCACAGCTAATGTCTGGAACCTGTGAATACAGCAGAAAGGATTGTGCAGATAGAATAAAGTTATGGGCTTTAAGTTATCCTGAATTATCCTGTTGGTTCCAATGTAAGCACGTGAGCCCTTAGAAATGAAAGAGGAAGGCAGAAGGGATTTAGCAGCGAGGTGCTACGGAAGAGAGGAAGAGAGGCAGGAGAGAGGAGGCAGAAGTGGAGGTCAGAGAAAACTGAAGACAAAGGAGGTCGTCAGTCAGGAAATGTGGGAGGCCCCTACAAATTGAGACTGACCTCTGTCCCATAGCCAGCAAAGAAATCAATTGCATGAAACTGAATCTGGCCAACAACCTGAAGAAGCGTGGAAACAAATTCTTCCCCCAGAGCCTCTAGAATGGCTGAGGCCTTAATTTTAGCCCGAGTGGGACTCTCAGCAGAAGAAACAGCTGAGCCATGCTGTACCCAGACTTTTGACCTCCAGAACTGTGAAACAGTAGATTTGTTGTTTTGCCACTAAATTTGTGGTAATTTGTTTTGACAACAACAGAAATCTATGCAAGGTAAAAGACATGTAAATATAAAATATAAATTACATATATACATATATGAAATACCCTAGAAATACTGTGTTTCCTATATTTTAAATAAAAATTTAAAATCCAGTTTAAAAAAATACGAACTTATCAATAACTCGTATTTATTATTGATGTTCTAGATATGTGATGAATAATCAATTAGACAAAAACTTATTTGTGGATTCTGTTTCTACGTTTCTTAGAAGATCAACACAAATTATAACTAGTACACAATTTCCTTTTCAGTAAGTCAGAAATACAGTTTATACCTTCAAGTCCCTGTCACATTTTCTTCTGTATAACACACACTTTGATAAGCCCTTCTCATAGGGTTGTCTCATTAGTAAATAAAAGGACAAGATGCCTGTTAAATTTGAATTGCAGTTAGATGACAAAAACTTTTTTAGTATAAGTATCTCCCATACAATATTTGGGGCATGCTTAAAAAATAACTTGTTGTTTATCTGAAATTCCAATTAATTGGGCACCCTGTGTTTTGTACGGCCACCACAACTCCATAGCTTTAAAATTATTTTCACATCTGATCTTTTTTCTAACCTGACGACACTAGCTTCTTAGTAGAAACCCCCAAGGACATCACCCTCTCCACATATGACAGCTTGAAAAGAGATCTCAAAGGAAGAGGGGGTAAATTTTCAGATGCTGCAACTGTTGTGGAACCAGAATATGTGTGTATGTGCGGAGACTGATAAAATATATAGTATACAGTGGACGAAAGCACATACAAAAGGTTTGAGCCCAGTAAAGAACACACCCTGGCCAGGCAGGACTTCCCACTAGAAATCCCTTGATGTACACGGTGACAGTTATGCTGAGAAGTGATGGATTAGGCTGACACCTGTTAACAAACTTGTGTTAAGGAAATAATGGCTAGAAATAAATTTTCTAAAGCTTAGATGTAAAATTGCATTAGTACGAATTTAGTGAAAACTTGGGGCGCCTGGGTGGCTCAGTTGGTTATGCATCTGACTTCGGCCTAGGTCATGATCTTGTGGTTCATGAGTTTGAGCCCTGTGTTAGGCTCTGTGCTGACAGCTCAGAGCCTGGATCCTGCTTCAGATTCTATGTCTTCCTCTCTCTCCCTCTGCCCCTCCCCTGCTTGTTCTCTCTCTCTCTCTCTCTCTCTCTCTCAAAAATAAATAAACATTAAAAAAATTCAAATTTGGTGAAAACTCACAGAAATTATGATGGTACAGTATTTGAAACAGTTGAAGCAATCTGAAAACATACTAAACACTTTTAAACAGGTTCTAAGTATTATAAGAGGAGAATATCCTTCACAGAACATCTGAGATATTAACAGTATTCATGGCATAAATACCCTGAGGTTTATTCTTCAGAAGATAGCAATGCTCTCCCACCAAGCATGGGCTGCTGGGATTTACAATTGGGTGAACAGTTGTTCTGGGATAAAAAGCATTTTGCAGGTAGTTATAAATTGCTGTAACATTGAAACTTGGGTCCATAACAAAAACAATATTTATGAGCATTTTCTGTGTGCTAGACATTATTGTTAGTGCTATTTTTAATTCATTTCACCCTCACGCCAACTTCTATGGGGGTAATTCTTAATATTCTTAATATTATCACTATCATTACATTTATTTCACAATTAGGGCAACAGAGGCACAGAGAGGTTAAATAATGTGCCCAAGGTGACACAAGTAGGAAGTACCAGGGCAAAGATTCATACCTAGTAGACAGGGTAGGGAAGATAATGCCCTGAAGCTCTTTACAAAACTACCAAACCACAGATGAAGGGCCAGTAAAGAAAAATTAAATTGGCATTGAAAATTTCACAAACGTAAATGTTTAGACATGTATTATATTAGCTGCTAATAGTTACTTAATTTTAAAAATGGTCAAAAGTAGAAGAGTGAAACAGCAATGAGTAGTGACATGGTCAGCTGTCTGGCATTAGTATTCATTGAACTTAGTCAAGACATCAGTGGTGAAGGTCTTGTAAACATGAGTAGGATTTAGTGTGTTATGCCAGTGATCCCCTAGTGGAGACGCCTGCCTTCACTGTTCTCTGTGATCAAAGAATCCAGGAATGTGATAGTCTTCAAATGTGGTCCATGTTGGTGGTCAAGTAGAATGCCTTAAAATAATCTACTGGGACATAGGAGAAACACATTAGAATTCCCGTTGATACTTTTCCAAGGAAAATAAAGGTTTATTATTATTATTTTTCAATGTTTATTTATTATTTTTGAAAGAGAGAGTAGGGGAGGGGCAGAGAGAGAGACAGAGAATCTGAAGCAGGCTCCAGGCTCTGAGCTGTCAGCACAGAGCCCGATCCCACGAACCGTGAGATCATGACTTGAGCCGAAGTCAGATGCTTAACCAACTGAGCCACTTAGGCTCCCCAGGATTTACTATTTAAAATATATATGACACTCATGCTCTCAAACCATTCAGCAAGATGAGTGTTTGTTCCTAAAGGTAGAGAGGTTTGCCCCTGTTGTTATGTAGTTATGTAGTTTTAACAAAGTAACATGAATATGTTTTTAAACATTATGTAGTTTTAACAAAGTAACACGAACAAAGTAAAAAATTAGGACCTAAAGTGTCTCCAAGTATACTGTGGGTTAAAATTAATCCTGATAAAAAATATACACATGGGACAATGACAGAACTGACTATTTTTCTACTTATATGGTAAGTTGCTATCCAAGCTCTAAGTCCATGTAAGTCAACCAAATTAAAATACATAAAGATCTACTCAGATTTGATAAAATGTCATTTAAAAATTCAAATTATTAAGAGGGCTATTTGAAATATGCATTTAGATCCACAATTTTCAATCATATTTAAAGTAATAATCAATTCAACACATAATTTCTCTAAAGTCAATAATACATGTTTAGCAGTTTCTTAATGTTTTCTACTTCGAGTTTTAAAAAGTCATGCACCATTGGAAAACAGCTTTGCTCTCCATGATGAGGTACGTTAATTGAAATAATATCTGGAAAATAATATGGCACAAACTTAAATGCATTCATTTATACATTTAAATACACATTCCTTTTAGTAATATTATTTCAAAGTGCAATTAGAAAGCATTACTGAAGATGTGAAGAAATGAATGTTAGAACAGAGCACTCAGTGTGATCTATTGGCTATACATTCACACAAAAGTACAGATTTAATGTCTCTTGGTGAAGTATCAGTTCTGATAACCATTAAAACCAAGTGTTGAACTGAACTTAGATCTACACTTTTGGATTGCTGTATTAAAAGTGTAATCAATATTCCATTTAAAAATCTAATAATATTTTAGTGAGAATTATTAAATTGAAGCATTGTTATCTTCAAAATTTTGAATTTATATTTTCAGAATGTGTAATAATATATATTGTATATATCATATAATGTGACAGATCATATTAGGCAACTACTAAGTATATACAATTTTTCAAGATGTAAACTATGTATTAAGATACATATATTTTACTGATGGGCTCTTGAGTTGAAAAATTTGGAGATCATTACCTTACATATAATTTGACAGTATGAAAAGAACAACAGATGTGGAGCACCTGGGTGGCTCAATTGGTTAAGCGTTGGACCCTTGATTTCAGCTCACATCATGATCTCAAGGTTTGTGGGATCAAGCCCCACGCTGGGCTCTGCGCTGACAGTGTTGAACCTGCTTGGGATTCTCTCTTTCCCTCTCTCTGCCCCACACTCACTTGCATGCTCTCTGCCTCAAAATAAATAAATAAACACTTAAAAAAAGTAACAGAAGCAACTTCAAAATAAATAGGATAAATGGACTCAGAGCCACATTTCATGGGTTTGAGTTTTAGTGCTGATACTTATTTACTGGTCAATTTATTTAACTCTTTGTATTTCATTTTGTCCTATGTAAAATATGGATAATATTACTATTTATCATAAATGGTTATGTATAGTAAGTTAAATAATATAAAGTACTTAGAATAGTGCTCAATATATAAATTCTCAAGGAACATCAATTATTCTCACTAACGGCAATTATGTTTATATAGAAATGTGTTCTTCCAAATTATCTCAACATTTGATGTGCCCAATGATAAATATAACATATTTACTCCACACTTGGATAAGAATTGTTTTGTGATATAGTCTCACTGGACCTATAAAAATCACCTTATATCAGACTTATACCTTTCAGTCTTTATTTTGGGCAATATGACCTCAATAGAAAACAGATGATCTTTTTCCACTTTCAGGACTTTCCCCTAAAATAATGTTAGCAAAATAAATACTTCAACAATATGTAGTATAATTCAACAATAAGTCAAACATTTATTGTTCATATAAACAATTTCTTATTTTTTGTTGAAACTCCTCCAGGGTAGAACTGAAGTTTCCAGGTCAAAAATCTGGGTATCTTCAAAGGTTTATCGAAAAGGTAGGAGTAATTCAAAAGGCAATCTATAGATAAAATTGCCAGATAACTTAAATATAAGAAACATATTCTTCATGAACCCGATATTATATTCTGGGATATTTTATGGGAGAGGATAGCTATCTTTTCTTAAATCACTCAAGTGTAGAATAGAGGTCAGGAATTTTTTTCTGCAAAGGGACAGGTTGTAAATAGCTTAAGTTTTGAGGACCATATGGTTTCTCTTACAAACGCTGAACTTTGCCATGCCATTAAAGCAGACTTAGACAACACACAAACAAGTGAATGTGTCTCAGTAAAAAATAAATTAAATAAATAAATAAATAAATAAATAAATAAATAAATAAATAAATTTATAACAACAGACTGTGGACTGTGGCCATTGCTGACTCCTGGTCTAGAATTCAGGATCCATAAGGGTAAGGACTTTTCTCTATTTTATTCACTGACATATTCCCTAGGCCTAGAACTATGTCTGGTATATAAAAGATGCTCAATAAACATTTGCTGAATGAATAAAAGGATGAAGGATGGAATACCTAAATCTCACTTACCCTTTATGATCCATGTGAAGAAGCATTCAACCATTAATTTGATTAAACATTTAAAAATTTTGTTTTGTTTCACATCATGCAGATTTTGACAAAACAATATCTTATTAGAAATCTATTATCCATAAATAGATATAGCAATAGAAACTGAGGGATATATTATACATTATTAAAATGTAATGACCCTCAAGGAATAATTTTGCATAGAGAAATGATGAAGTTGCACCTCCTTTATTTTATGTGTGGATACCTTGGAGTATATGCAATATTTTGCCTCTAACAGAAAGGGCAGACCCTTGGATTTTATGATGTATATTCATTATTCACAGTCTTGGGCACGTAAGCCACAACAACAGTCTTAATCACAAGTAGGAAGCATATGGCCTCATTCGGAAGATATCTTCCCACATCCCCTCAAGTAATTGCTGAATAATTGCTCCATTTTATTATGGCTAAGAATCCTTTTTTTTTTAGTGTTTATTTTTCATAGAGAAAGCATGATCGGGGGAGGAGCAGAGACAGATCTGAAGCAGTCTCCACGCTCCAAGCTGACAGCACAGAGCCCGACGTGGGGCTCAAACTCACAAATCACAAGATCATGACCTGAGCCGAAGTTGGACTCTTAACCAACTGAGCCACCCAAGGCACTCCTAAAAATCCCATCTTGATATACAATCATCTTAGACATTAAAAAATTCACACTCTGTATTTTTAACATGTTTCCATTAGGAATATTTCAATAGCCGAACTTGTTTTCAGTGTTTGAAAGAGTAATTTACTGTCTTCAAAATGGAATCAAAGGTGGAGAGAAATGTATAATGTACTAGAAATGTATAAACATGAAGAATAAAGTAATTCCGTGGGTGTAAGTGAATTCCATGGGCTTATTTTTGTAGCTGGTTTCAACTGTAGATGGTTATGAGCCGTAGCAAGATATTAGAAAAGTAACAAAAGCAAATGAGAAAAACTATATGTGAAGGACATTTATAACAGTTCCATTTAATGTGACAATGAAAACCCGGTGATGAAATCTCCCTTGTTAAGATATAAGCAAGGAAATAATTTCCTTATGTATACTTACTGTGGAAAAAGAAGATAGAGGTTAGTAAAAAAAAAAAAAGTGTGTGTTTACACACACACACACACAATACACACACACACACAAACTTAATATTTATATACACACACCACACACACACACATAAACTTATATATAGATCATTTGACTGTAACTTATATTTAAAATATCTTACCCAATTAAATTCAAAGATGTATCTGATGTTATTGCCAATTTTAAAGGTAAAAATAGAAGAGTCATAAGAATGTCTCCTAAATTATTAAAAATTTTCCTTTTTTAACTTTTGAAGGATGCTTTTATTCTTTTAATTTCATTTCTTTTCTTATAGTAACTCTGTATATAGAATTGGCATCAATATCTTCATGTCAATGTTAGAAATCCAGGGCACAGAAAGAACCCACGTTGTATACTTTTTACCAGTTGGCTTCTGAAAATTTGTCACATTATTTGGCCAGGACCTCACTTTATTCAGCTAAACATAAAATGCCAATGTTAGAATTCTGAGTGAAATCATACCCTAAATAGAGAGATCAATGCAGACAGATACATACAACAGTCATTTCTAAGGAGAAAAGAAATGAAGGAAAAATGATGTGCTCTAAGGAATGCTTCAGGTATTATCTCTTTGGAGAAGTCCTCTCAAAATAATCCCATTTCTGCGGTGGTGATGATTTCTTTAAATTTCCTTTTGGGGGAAAGGAATGAACATTTCTGACTAAATACTGTGCTTGCTGCATCATTTATTTATTTACCCAGCATTATTGCCTGAGTGATAACTACCTGGTAAACCTCAAGGATAATACAGTGAGAGAAAATCCATAAAGCTGCTTTACCCTCAAAGAGTGTATGGTCTCCTGGAGGAAACATATGAATCAATTACTAATCAGTTATTCACACCAATACATAGGTAATTATAAATTAAGGAAAACAGTTTTTTAAAAAGTGAGTTTCTGTGAAGTCATATAACACAAAAAAGTACACTATGGATCAATGAGTCAGGAAGTACTTTCCTCAGAAAGTGTTTTTCGAGTTGATATCTGAAAGACAAACAGGAATTACCTAGATGAAGGGATGGTGGGAGGGAAGCGACAGGGAGCCATTTTAGTGCAGAGATGCTGAGATGGGAAGGTACAAAGCACTGCTCAGAAAATGTAAAGCAGGCAGTGTGATTAAAACACAAAATCCCATGGGAGGGTCATGTGGCTGACAGGGGCAGTGCCCCCAAAGTAAAGTGTCCACTTTATGCCTGTTAGCTGGGCACGGTATTTTTAACGCCTGTTGCCCAGTGTTCTGTTCAGATTAGCATTTGTCCGTGTTTTTTTTTTTTGTTTACATCTTATTAAAATAAGCCCAGTATGTTTGGTAATCTCCACTTCTACCCTGCCATGTCTCTTGGGGCACTGTGTGAGAGTCACATCTGCAGTAACCATTCTGACTTTCACATGTGCTCAAACATGGAACATAACCAGTAATATCCCACCTCCCTCTCCAGACTCTGTCCAGATATAGCATAAACAGCCCCTTCTGCTCAAATAGGCTCAGGCATGAGTGGTTAGGGACAGCTTTCTCCTTTGTCATCAGGGTGTAGTGGAAGAAGGTTTCAAAATGGCCATCATTGTCAGTCACACGGTGCTCTATTCAAAATCACTGTTGTTGTGTCAAAAAAATTACTTTTGAAAATAGATTTTTGATTGGAGCTGTTTTATGGGTCCATCAATAAAATGAACCCAATATGAATGATTTTTTGTTACCTACTTTCACTAAAAGTGAACCTAAAAAGGTACAGATTTTGGTGATAAGTAAGTGAATATGGTCATCCTTACTGTAGGCTTTGTTAAAGATTTTAGGTTTGACTCCAAGAGCAATAAAGCCAAGAAAGAGGTAAACAAGGGGTGGAAAGATGTTCAGCTTTGCCTTTCCAAAATATTATCTCAAGTACACTAATGTGTTGTCTTAGAATTGTTTATACATGTCAACCTGATACACTTTTTTTATTTAAAAAAATTTTTTTAATGTTCATTTATTTTTGAGAGAGAGAGAGAGAGAGATAAAGTGCGAGCAGGGGAGGGCAAGAGAGAGAGGGAGACACAGAATCTGAAGCAAGCTCCAGGCTCTGAGCTCTCAGCACAGAGCCCAACATGGGGCCTGACCCACAAACCGCGAGTTCACCACCTGAGCTGAAGTTGGATGCCTAACTGCCTAACTGATTGAGCCACCCAGGCACTCCAACCTGATGCACTTTTTGAAAGCAACTGTCTCCATTTACATCCCCTTAGTTTTTCTAGCACAACCTCACCTGGGGATTTAATACTTGGTAAAGTTTTGACCTATTCTGAAATATTCAAAGTGTTGTACCTATTTTTTCCCAGGTTTTTTCTTTTCATACTACCTGTACTTTTATTTTGATTTAATACTACCTATATTGGTAGAGTGATATTAGTTAAATAAAATCATAATAATTTTTCAAAGAACCCCAAAGGCTTTTTTTTATAAAAAAATAAATCTTCTAACTAAAAATATGAAATTAAGGACAATTAAAAATGGGTGAAGCATTAAACTCACCTTTTAGCTTCTTCTCGATGACAGAAAATGGAAAAAGGAATTTGAGCAATTAGATGTCAAACAGGGCATTGGAAATTACTTATTGATGAATATGAATTAATGAAACAGTAAATCTCCATACTATCTGTATTCCACATACTGATCTGTAGTCTGATATAATCAGGATTTTAGGTAGGGTATTTTGGTTAGTTGTTGGATATTCTTGGCAAGATTTAGATAAAGCAAAGCAAAATGAGGGAAGAGATATTTATAAGGGCCAAGATTTCCCTCATTTTCAACAATATGGAAAATAATTTATTTTGACACCTTCACCAGCAAAATAAAGAATTGAAATTTTGTGAATAATTTTCTGAAACTCTGTAGCTGCTAGATCTTTCACAACTCAACCCTAAGACAGTTTGCCAGAATCTGGAAGAGAGAACAAGATCTTCATGGACCTAACAAAAATCTGCAACCTTCAGAAGGGAAGGACATGCGGTAGTGAAAAGGTGCAGAACATGAATCTGGAAAACATGAGCTTGTCTCTACCACTCAGTAGCTGGGTAATCCTGAGTAAATTGCCTAAGTTTGCTAAACCTTAGTTCTCACTTATTTAAAGTACAGACAAAATGGTGCCTGTTACCCAAATAAGTGTGAATTAAGCTCTAATGACTAAAGGCTGTGCCCTAACAGTGAACAACGTGGGGTCTCTTTTTGATCAGATGTCATTGGGAGGCATGCTTTCTTCATCAGAAGGAATTTTAAATGTTCCTTTCTTGGAAAAATCTGAAACTAGGCATGACAACATTTACATATGAGAAACAGAAATCAAGACACAGCCACACAGATAGTCCATGGTCTCAGAATGAGTCATTTGTATTTTGCAGAGAATAATGAAGGAGATGGAGGGTTATAATAAATACTTACAGGAAAGATTAAATATTTTCTCATGTGTGGAATATGATTTCTGCAAATGCTAATAAAGATTGATTGAAAGAAGGGCTCATTTTTGTTGCAGACCAACCAACAATGTTGGCAAGGACGTTGTATTATGCTCAGAGTTAGATCAGAGGTACAACAATGATCAGAACAAGTACTGAACTTTTGGCCAAGTTTAAGTGAGTAGAAGCTTTTATCTGTTGTAGAAGGTTTTATCTGTTGCCCACATAAGAATGTACATAATTTGCTTTAGTATAACCAGTTCTCAAGGAATTGGTATACTTGAAAAAGTTATAAATAGCAGAACCCCCATAGGGATTTATAAATAAGTCAAGGTTATAGTTAATAGATTTAGTGAAAATCTAGTAACACGTTATCTCTTACTAAATGCTATTACTATTTACATTTTGTTGTACTACCAAAGGTTTTTGTGAGGATTAACTGAGGTGTTAAAAGGGTTTTGTAAAGATTAAAAGACTATACAAATGTGAAGTGAATAATAATTCTAATGATACCTTGTTTTACCAACTCACTTTCACTAGATCATGATGTAACATCCCTCACTGTAAAGCTATATTTATAAAACAAAATACCAGTGATGAGCTTCACCTTGGCCAGTGTTTTCTAATTGGGCTTGAGAGACCCAAGGGATATTTTTTCCAGTATTCTTTTTGGATCTCTAATTTCTATAAAGTTATTCAATTTTTATGAAACTTTGTTAGTACAAATCCCAAGGAGATTATCTGAGAAGGTACGAATATAACTTCCACATATGAGAATGCGTTGAAAACTACAAATGTATTATTTATGTTAAGTATTTTTTTTTAAAACTCCACTTTTTCTTTTTTAAACTCTAGCTATTATTGTTCCAAGAAGGTTGGAATAATACAAAAGAAAGTAACAAAATGTTACAGGCACTGAAATGCTTATTAATATGTAATATGAAGAAAAGGTTAGAATTGTAAAATGCCTTGAACCACAGAGGTCACTAAAAGATGCATCTAACAAACACGATGGTATTAAATTAAAAGATGTAATGAAAATGTCTGTGTTGTTATCCATAACATGTAAAATATACAATGGCTAGTGTTTCCAGTATAGCTTCAGCGGGGTTATCTAGAGGACATTGCCCAAGTTACGATTTTAATTTTTTTTTTTTTTTAATATTTTTGTTGTTTAAAGAAAGCTGCCAAACGCACTCCTATAGAAGATGCTTAATGTCCAAGTCTAGACTAGTGGTTCCTAATGGAGAGGATCAGGGATATCATTCCCCCTGGGATGTTTGGCTGTACTGGAGCCATTTTTGGTTGTCATGTCCAGGCAGCTGTGGTAGCAGTGCTATTGGCATCTGGTGAGTAGAAGCCAGAGATGCTGCTACGCTTCCTATAATGCAGAGGATAGGTCTTCCCACAAGATCTGGTCCAAAGTGTCAGCAGTGCCATTGTTGCAGAACCCCGGTCTATCATAATCCTTCCCTTGGGTTTATATATTCCAGGGTAGCTGTATAGACACTATAGTAAATAGTAATATCTAGTGTTGGCAAAAATGTCAGAAAAGGGACATCCTCAAATATTGTTGGTATAAGTATCTACTGAAGTAAATATTTTGGAGACCATTTGTAAATTTAAAACATTGTGTTTTGTTGCATTTCTACTCCTAAGAAGCATTTCTTAACAATTTTATGTAATGGATGTATGCAACTATATTGGAACAAGAATTCCCTGTGCATGCAGTATTATTTATAATAAGAAAATATTAGGTACAAATTAGATGTTCATCAATAAGTGGTAAAATTAATTAGAGCATAATATACACAATATGTAATGATAAAATGGGAGAATTGCATATCATAACAAAGAAAGATGAATATGACGTATTGTGGGTTATAAACGATACAGGGTTTTTTTATTTGTAATCAAATTTTTTGCTTAAGTTTGTATAAATGTGTATGTGAAATGTGTGTGCACATATACATGCACATGCCAAAGGTCTGGAAGGAAGCAGAGCAAATATTAAGAAAAAGAGTGGTTATGAAAAATATTGAGTGTGGGATAAAATATCCACTTTTTACTTTATATTGTTTTATAACATTTGCATTTCTTTGAAGATTGGGCAGTCTATGAAATTAAAAAATGTAATATGAATAGCTCACACAATAATAAACATACATGGACATTGTCTCTTGTGAAAGGGTTATGTGAGGAATTCACTTTTGAGGAGGTTTTAATAGGCATTTCCTGGTGAAAGGGAATTAAGAGATTGCAGACATAGAAAGAACAATTAGAGGAGGCCACTACAAAGAACTGAGTGGAAATCTGGGCAAACCTAAAAGGAAGGGGCTAGGAGTAGTAATATAGAAACACTCAATTATAAGGGTTGTGATTTAAATTCAAATGGAAGCTCCCATTTTTAAAAGAAAATGCCTTATTTGGACATAGCTTAATTAGTATTTGCCTCAATCAAGCAAATTCTATTCTTCAATGCCGAACATGTCTATGGGAAACTTCAATTTCTACTTAAAAGTTAAATTATTTTCACCAACTCTTTTTTTATATTTGTGTATTTGAATCTAATCGCTTGTGCAGTTTTAGTTGAAAGGATTCAGCATTAAAGATTAAAAATATTGAAGAAAGAAATGAATTATGGAAATTATCTTCAGTTTGCAGCTTGCTTTACAAAGATTTAGAAGCCTCTTTCTTGTACAGCTCCATCTTTCAAAAGCATGGCTAGGGCTTTTTATGTATAGTTACAATCTTAACATTTTAAATGTAGCGATTCCTAGATAGAATCCGAGGGGTCACTGGTTTATACTTCCAATTTCTAAGAGATCCTTAATATTAATGAGTCAACACCTGAGGAAATACTTTCATTTGATCAATGCAGAAAATGTTGCTCCTCAAATACCTAAATCGTTAACACTTATCAGAGGAGATTAAAAGCTTGAGTATTCTTTTGAAGCAATATACCTGGGGGTAGAAAAAGCCACCAATGCTGATTCGAATTCAGTTCTTACTCATTTACATATTGTCTTAAAGGCATTTTACATTATAATCCCAAACCTGACGTACTTCAGGTTTCATTCATAAAAACAAGCAAACATCATTTGCAGGACCTAGTCCCTCCTCTACAGAAGAAATGCAAGAATTCTATGTATGAATGAAAAGTACTGCCATTGTTCTACAGAGATGTCTACTCCGGAGTGCAAGTCCTCCCAGATTTGTTTAGAGTAAGTCACGAAATTAATCATATAACTCATTTAAAAGGCGAAGCATAACAGAATGAACACTAATTTATCTATTTACATTTGAAGTTTCGCTTACATTTTGTCTTTATCCTGTCTTTTTATTCTATGAAATTTTTATTGCTTTTAAGATATTTTACACTTTGTTTCAATTTCAGTTAAACTTTGTCTGGCAGAGTGTTCTAGAGACTTTTAACACATTCCAAAAAGTAACAGGCACGTATGTTAAATCTTATCTTGCCATAATTAAATGCTGCCACATCCTCACCAATATTTTAAAAATTAAGATTTATGCTTAAACATATACACACACACACACATATATGTATTATATACGTATACACACAAATACACAGTATTGGCCAAACATACCTTTCCTTGCATACATTTTTTTTTTTTTTTACTGTGCAAACCATGGCTTTAAAATTAGTCTTTATTTTCCAATACAAAACGTATAAATAAGAGAGCCAAAAATTATCCTCCAAATTATTGTGCATTTTTGCATTTTAAGTTTAAAGAATGGATGCCTTTCCTAAAACATTTCTTTTTGCTTTACCATAGCCTTATTGTATAGGGTGGGCATTGATACCTTCATTTTAGGTGTTGGGCATCCAGGACACAGAGCAGTCACGCAGCTTTAGAAGGATCTCATGGTGTTTCTTCCTGCCCCATTTATTACTGTGGTCTTTATTAATGGATTAATTGAAATATACAGATAATTATTAAGGACTTACTAAATAGTTCTATATTCTGGGTGGCCAAAAGAGCCTGTTTGATAGTCTAGGGTTTATAGAAAATGCAATGTGAGTGTTGCTCTGTAAAGAGTGATTGTAATTTACTGACCGGAGGTGGCCCCTAAGGTTGTGCAACAAAATGACACTGATTATTGAGCAACATATGGTCAGCAAATCAAGAAACTCATAGCTCTGTTTGGGAATTTGGATGTAGGGGATGGGTAGCATAACGCATAAGGAAAATTACTGTGTGCAACAAAACCGAGCATTAAAAGTACTATAGAGAGTTTGAATAAAAATTCTATGGTATGTATGTTGGAGACAGAGATTGGTTGCAAATCTGGAAAGGTTTCCATCACGTCCTGTGTTAATTAATGATAAGATTTCATGCAGAACTGCAAGGTGGTAGGATTATTGGAGTGCAAAGGAACAAGAAAATATCCAAGAATATCTAACAAGGATGAAGTTTTTGAGGGAGTTGTTTTGTGGGAATATGCAGTGTGAAAACAGGCTGGAAATAGGCGGGATTCAGCTAAATTACTGAGAAACTTCACATTCCAGCTTCTAGAATTTGGGCGATAGACAAAGGGAAATATCAGCCCTGGAATCAAGAAAGCAGGCCATGGGTTCAACTTCATGAATGTGAGTTTCAGCTCAGGTGCTTACTAGCTGTTAAGCAAGTTGTGAAATCACTTTATGTCTCATTTTCTCCAACTTCAAAATAAAATACATACATACAGTCATATTTGAGTTGTTTGAAGGATTAGATTAAATGTGGTAAAACATGGAGAATGATTAGGTTAATATCAGGAATAAAATGAGGTTTATCATCAATGTTTTTTTTTTTAATAGTTGCTATTGTTTTAGCTGAGTTGGGGGCAGTTTATTATGGAAAGGTTAAAATGAAATTGATAATGGCAGCAGAAATGTAGGTTGATAAGGCAACTGCAAGAGAGGCAAGATAAAATGGAAAGGTAGTTTCTAGTTTCAAGTTTTCGTATCAATATTTATTTGTAGACTTAGAGCCTTGAGCCAATCACTTAACATTTCGAATCAAATCCTATTTTTTGTTAGTTATAACATGGGATAGATGATAACAATGTGAGTGATTTAAGGAGATTGAGTATTAGCTATGAATGATAGTGTTTAATAAACTGTAAATTAAAAAAAATTCCCATTATTAATACTAGAATCTTAGGAAGGGATAGCAATAGTTTGATTCTGAAAGTAGAGGAGAAATGGATAAGTTTATGGAGGAAAATCTGATACATAATTAATGGCATCCAGACTAGGAAGTGATGAAGCCGTGAAATGACCATAATCGAATATTCTTAGTAACAGCCAGATGATAATAATTTTGTTATTTCTAGCATTGTCTTATACACAGTGATGGCCATTTGTCTGTGTTCTTTGTTTACCTTCAAAGGAAATCTGGCAGATTTATGGGGCCTCTTGTTAGAGACTTAAATTCACATTAAAAATCTGGTGTATGTAAAGCAGAATTTGCTTCTTTCCCCTTCTACAAACAATTTCATTCATTCAATGAAGATTTGTTGAATGATTACCTTGGCCCATATTAATCTCGCCCACATCTTATCTGTCATTTCTATTTTATTATATATTGTTCTTTGTCATTTGTTTTGTCTTGCTTTATCCTCATTGATACTGTAGTGAGCAGGGGATAATTCTTATATTTCCTCTTCTCCCCTCATGCCCATACCACCTAATTAACATGGAGAACTTAACTGTATGGCTTGCATCCTTACCTACCAAAATATACCCAAACGTAGGATAATGACTTTCCATTCAGTACATCAGTGTAGATGAGTGTGGGGCAGCATAGTTGCTTCTCTCATGCTGTCCCTTCACTGATAAAGCTCAATTCCTCTGCTTCATGACATCACTTTGGTTTAGTTTAGTTTTTATTATTGCTGGTAATCTTGGCTTATGTGATGGCCACCACTTAGAGGTATATGTGATTTTCTTAGTGTTTATAGTATTTCCTTTCCATTTTGGCCCCTTCTATTCTTCAGAGAAGGGCAGTCATGCCACCATTTAACCTCACCTTTCTTCACCCCATTCTCTGAGTTGTGCATAACTTCACTTTGACCTCGCAACCTTCTAGGCAACCCTACAACTTTTGTCCACTTCTCTAAGTTTCCTGTGTTTATAGAAGAGCTGAAGTTGTGTATGTTCTTTCATCATTTTATTCCTAGGCATGCTATATAATGATCCCTTCCAATCCCTGATGTCAAAGGATACTCTGGTAAACATGCAGCTTGCAAGAAACTCTGAAAAAAGCAGGTCTAGTCTCTATGTTCAGATTTGGCCCAAAGTCAGGGGACATATGTCAAGCTCTCATAGATACTGGATCATTTTTTTTTAATATTTACTTACTTTTGGTAGACAAAGAGACAGAATGCAAGCAGGGGCGGGGCAGAGAGAGAGGGAGACACAGAATCTGAAGCAGGCTCCAGGCTCTGAGCTGTCAGCACAGAGCCTAACGGGGGGGGGGGGGGGCTTGAACCCACGAAGTGCATGGTTTCAACGACCTGGGCCAAAGTTGGACGCTTAACCGACTGAGCCACCCAAGCGTGCCAAAACTGGATCATTATACTCTGCTCTTATATATCAAGGAAACATGAAAATCCAGTCATGCTGGCATTCAATCTGGAATCAGAATGATAATTTTATTCTTACTATATTTCTTTTTCTTTTAATTATTTTTTTAATGATTATTTTTGAGAAGAGAGAGACAGTGCATGAGCTGGGGAGGAGAGAGAAAGAGGGAGACACAGAATCCAAAACAGGCTCCAGGCTCTGAGCTGTCAGCACAGAGGCAGACGCGGGGCTTGAACTCACAGACAGTGAGATCATGACCTGAGCCAAAGTTGGATGCCTAACTGACAGCCACCCAGGTGCCCCTATTCTTACTATATTTCTGATTCTATTCTGCAAACCTTTTGCAGTACTCATCCACAACTTGTCTTCAAAATATAGGGGAAAACTTAACGTTTTTTTATTGGCAACAAAAAGAAAAGCTTTTCAAAAAGAACATTGCACTCTTGCAAAGGCCAAGGACTCCCAGTTCTAAGACACTACCCCTGAGGCCCCCATCTCCAGTCCTCTTACTAGGCTACAGCTGGTCCTACTGTCTCTTTAATAGACCCATGGGAAGTGTCAGGCCCAAACTGTTAGGGCCTCTTTTTTCAGATGTTTGGTTCCCAATATTTCTTTTACTTCATCTCTGAACTAGAGATATATACTATTCTGGGATGACAGGATGTGTTTCACTTAACAGTGTGTCATAGAGCAGAATAATAACAATTACAACAACATATAGCTGAATATAAAATTATAACAAACAATAACATCAACAACAACAACAAAGATAATAATAAGCCAGTGTTAGCCAGAAAAACCGGGAATAACAACAATAAATGACTTCACTTCAATCTGATAATTATTTAAGGAATTTCTGCTGCTTTTAAAGATACTGAAGAAGATAAACATTATTCAGTTTTAGAATAAAACTGAGGTGCCTCATCTATTTCTTAAGTAGCCTGACCGTCTGGTTAAATGGAATGATTATCATACTGAAACTATGGAAGATAAATTGGTTCATTAATTCCAGCCTAGGACAGTGTGACGTTATTCATTTAGGCATCTAGGAAAGTTTGTAGGACTCATTTTTAGATAAGCCCATCTAAAGTCTGTGGACTTTACTATAAGATAATCCAAAGTTATCTTTTCCCTTACATAAGCAAAAGTAAAAAAAAAAAAAAAAACAATTTCAGGGAACACTTTCCATTTCTTCCTTAAGAGCAGAATCCTCCTATTTTTCTTGTTTTCACTATAATTTCTAGCTCACTACTTCTTACCTTAATTATAAGAATTACTGATCCAAAAAACTTTCACTTGTACAAAACAGTACCAGAGATGGCCCATTCTGTAGAGAGGGAATCAGTAAAATCAGAATATACAGGGAGTGTGTTTATACAAAATACTCCTATCAGGGCAATGCACAAAAATACAGGAAAGGAACAACATGCAGTCTATCTTCTCATGTGGGTTGAAAATTTTGGAATTACAATAAACTATGAAATTATTTTAGCTGAAATCTAGCTAATGATTTCTTGTTATATTACTAGATTCACTGTGAAAATTAGAAATAATTTTCTGTGATGATTAGGAAATACCGCCTCTGAATGCACTCTGTTTCCCCAACACCATTAAAAAATAAACCCTGATGAAACTCTCTGCTTTACATTTCAAGTCTTTCACCCTTTAGCAGCTTCCTTACAACCATAAAAACACAAGGGGAAAGAGTGAGAGAAAAAAACAATTCAAAAAGGATGGCTAGCTTATGGTCAAAACACAGGTGACAGAGTTGTCCAAAATACTGTTACAGCTTCTCCATTGACAATTCACTCCATTCTAGAGCCTTGTCAGCCCTCCCAGATTCATTGACCGACTATTATATTCAGAATGGCTCTGAAAACTTAACAGCACTTAGAAATGCTCTTGAGATATCTAAAAATGTCTTTATTTAGAAAGGAAAACATAACACCCGCCAAATTTGTAGGTTTGAAAAACCACTTCCAATAAGAATTAAAAGGCCCTCTTCCTCACTGAAATGGGACTATCAATATATGACTTGTCTGTTCATGAAAAATAGTGGGTTCTTGTCTCTGATGTCGCAATTTAGTTTAAAATCACTTTCTTGATGACAGGGTACATACAGATGATGAAACTATAAAGATGACAGTCTAATCTTCAGAGATCACTGATCATTGATAAAAGATTAAATAACGTAAACATCTGAAACGCCAGATTATCAGCTGGTCGGCAAACTCTCAGTATTGAAGTGTGCTGAGACATTACTGATAAGTGAAAAATGCTTTTCCTGTATGTTATGCAGAAATACATCCTCCTCCAGGAGAGGCAGATGAGTTTTAGTACCTCTGAATTTAATGTGTATACATGTATTTTTTCTCAATAATGATGCAATATGTGTAAAATGTTAAAAAATGATATACTGTAAAGTGCTCAAAATTATTGTTTTCCCTCAGAGTAATGCCTGATTGCTGAGAATTTTGATCATCACTGTTTGGAATTTGAACCAATTTTAAATATACGTACAAGAATGATTAGACATGCTGGTCCTATAAAACTCCAAATAAAGTTGTTTTCTGTGCTAAGCCAACATCTGAAAAGTAAATAATAAATCTATAAATATGTTTGTATGTACTTCACAAAGCAACATTTGCAATGATACACATGCATATTCAGAATTGCATTTCAAATACTTACGAGATCATCTTAACTTACACTTTAGTGGTGCCATAATATCTATATCCTAGTGATGCTGAAAATCCAACTACCACAGCTGGGCTGAGATAGCCAAAGATATAAAAATTTTTGTGCAAAAATCCCTTGTTGTAGATGACACCCACAACAATGAGATAGAGGTGTATGCCTTCAATGCACATCCATGCAAAGGCAGCTAAAAAGAAATAATGCAGCAGCCCAGCAATGATTGAACAGAAGAGCTAGAAACCAAAGAAAGAAAGGAACCATAAGCAGGGTTTGCTTTAACATTAGCATAACATAACATCCTGACTTTCCCCGTAAATTATGCCACTTGATACAATGCTTGCTCATATTAAAATATCCTCATCAAGTGCCAGTTTTTTAAGATGTACCACTTCCAGGTGAGCTTCTTCAATGTGAAGCACCAGTTGTGAAGCAATCCCATGACAGAACTAAGTGACTGGTCTCGTCCAGAGAGAGTTACAGTTTTATACATTTACATTATGGGATCGGTTGTGGATTCGTCACAGGTAAAACGTGATCTCTGTGTTATGATTTAAGTTGATTTCTGTTTTGGAGATGCCTTTACCCTCCTCAATTTTATTCATGCTCAAAGAATGAAAATTATTGCTAATACCATGCTAAATGAAATATAATAAATATCTTGATTATCGTGACAAACATTGACTTTAAAAAATAGACAATGGATAATATATTTTACAAAAAGAATTCATTATGGAAGCACTGTAACCTGTAAGATTATCAGGTAAGTTCAAGATGGATTTCAGTTAAATATTACTTATTAGTTTTTTCTTCACAAATAGAATTGGAGTTAGGCTTAGAAGAAATAATATAAAAAGAAGTAGTTACACACTTCTGTATTAATAGAACTAACAGTATCTATTGCTGGAAAAGGAATATAATTCACACTTACATACCTATTGCACTTAATAAAAAGGAGCATAATCCAAGCATAATGAGATTATATACAAAATATATTAGGGGGTACTATATAAAGTTGGGAACAGAGAGGTCACTGGTAATTAAAATTTGGGAGCTACTTTAGTGAGGAATTGAGATTAAAATATGGCTTGGTAAGGAGAAAAACTTGATAGGTGAAACAGAATTGAAAATAAATACTCTAAGGAATAGTTTTAGGGAAAGGATAATGGGGGGAATGAAACTGAAGGAAAAATAAGGCATTGGAGGATAGTGGGTGGTATATAAAATTGGCAGGTGTTGGGAGCACCACTGCAAAACAACAACAACAAAAACAGTTATGAAGTTTATAGTCTAGTGTATACTATTTAAGATAGATGTTTGGTGGTATCTACTTCCGAAGAAAACCTTGATATCTAGGGGTTAGTGTCAATACTTGAAAGATTTCTACAAGGATGGCAATGTGGAGACAATTGAATGTTTTGTGGCCATGAGAATGCACTTTTCCAATCTCCACCTGCAGGGAGGGCAATTGACCTAGAGCTCCAGCAGCTGCACTAGGAAAGACATTGCCCTGTTCATGTTTCCCATAGGCTGCTGCTACTAAGACCTTCCTCTTCTTGAGACACAGATTTGACTCAAGGTCTTCTCAAAGGACTCCTTGACAACCGTGCTGAACTTTCCTGAAAAGTGCACTGCTGTGTCAAACACTTCCACCTACTTGTCCTTCCTTCCTTCTTTCCTTTACACATCTTCTCATGCAGATACTCACTTGCGTCTTGGTCTGATGACTCTCCAGTCTCTCTCTTCCCATTATCTCTCAACCATTCTGCCTAATTAATTTACTGCATGTTTAATCTCACTTTAATGCCTGCTCCTAGGAGGACTCAGACTAATACAATATAGAAACTGGTAAGGCCCTAGATCAACAATGGTGGGGAAGAGGTTGTTAGGAAAGTGTAATGACTAGGTGGAGCCTATTTGTCATAGCTCAACCTATGAACCCAGCTCCTTTTATGTTAAGATAAACTTTTAATTTCCAATTCTCGCTCTGTCCCTTCTGCCTTTGTTTAATGCCCAGGTAAAAACACAGCAAAACAAACAAACCAAAAAACAAACCAAAAGATTATTTCTTCAGTTTGTAGCAAAGTTTTCACTTGTCCCAATGGTTCATTCTAACTAGGGACACTGTGCATAATGAAATTCACAGGCAGGTTTTAGTTATGTTAACATTAGCAAACTTAGAAAACACTTAGGAACAAAATATATACTATGTTTGCTCATTAAGCTCTTAATTACAATTCATGATTTTATGACATGTATATTTAGGGAAAAACATTAGAAAATAAAAATAGATTGAGAGAGATCTACATACCTTATTAGTATTTGTATTGATCCCAACCAGAAAAACAAGTTCAGCAAGGAATAGGTTACAGCAGAGATTTTTGTGAATTGTCGTTCTGGTGCTTTGAATTTCACTGAAGAACCAGAAGGTAAAAATGCATATGGCAAGGCAAATCAGTGAAATAATTATTCCTAGTTGAGTGATCCTTGTAAGAATATTATAATCTTTAATACCCTAAGGGAAAATAATAATAAAGCTGTTAAGAGAATAACTCAGTAACTTGTCAAAGGAACTACAACATATAATGAACTTTCTTTTTGGTGTAACATTAATCAAAATGTTCATAAAATGTAAAAATACAAATGTGCATTTAGATGAGAAAAATTTTGTACCTTTGAAAATGCTCAATATTCAGAGAAATATGATATAAATCATGTAGCACTTTAAAAGTTCTGTAATTAGTGATTTTTTTCTGGGCACAGTGTATATTAGTACATGGTTTAACAATGTTATCGTCATCAGTTTCATGATATTAGAAAGGCAATTCATTATTGTAATGTGAAAATGGTTAATTAAAACAGATTTATCAATGGTAATAACAAGTCTTATTTCTATGCAGCAATTCATCTAAAACACATTAAACAAAGGTATCAGAAATACTGAATATATAGAACATCAAAATAGTAAAGCTGAAAGACTTTGAAATGAGAAAAGTTGGTTTTATTCTAACCAGATGAATATTTATGTTTTATATACAGAGTAGAGGCTTCTTTTCTCACTTAACATTCAGGAAAAAAAAGTCTTTATAACTGACATGGTGAGGTAGATCTATTTGGCCACTTTATATATTTGATGGATTCTCGATAGACATAGAAACTAACCTGATATTTAATGATAATTATGATACAGAGATATAAAATAAGAAATTATATAATGTAAAAGAAACATATTAATGATATGAAATACATAGCATGAAGCTATTCACTGTAGAGAGATTTTCGTGTTTAAAAATCTTGTAGGCTTCTACATTATTAAAACGTTGCATTAGTTATAAATATGTTAATACTTATTGACCAGATGTCAAATATTTTTACCTAATTTGTACTCGGTAAAAATAAACTTTCGAGACAAAAGCAAAGGCCTTTAAAAACTGTGATACATTTAAATATGTAAATGGTTTTTTTTATGTCTTTCTTATTTATTTATTTATTTATTTATTTATTTATTTATTTATTTATATAATTTATTGTCAAATTGGCTAACATGCAGTGTGTAAAGTGTGTTCTTGGTTTTTGGGGGTAGATTCCGTGGTTCATTGCTTACATACAACACCTAGTGCTCATCCCAACAAGTGCCCTCCTCAAAGCCCATCACCCATTTTCCCCTCTCCCTGACACCCCATCAAAAGCAACATAAGAGTCAATGGAGAGATATTTAACATACACTCTACTAGCTATTATAGACTGGATAAGTCCTAGACTTTTTTAGGTTATGGTAGGTAAGAAAGCAAAGATTAAAAAAAGATAATGTTGGGGCTTTATCAATTAACTAAATATGATATTGACACTCAAAGAAACACAAAAAATCAATTCTCTTTCCTGAAATAACCAAGAAAAAAGAAGGAAATAGGCAGGTTTATAAATATGAATTGGAAAAGTATCTTACAATGGAAGGACCAGAAGACATCAAAATTGCAAAATGTGTCAGGTGGTTACAGCGGCATGAGGTATGGGTCTCATTTGAGTATGTCAGCTCACAACCCACTGAAGACCAGCTGCCATTCATGGTGTCAGGTGAGTAGTTCCAAAATGCACACTGACTCCTATACTTATCTGTGGTCTGAAAAAGAGACATTTTACTGATGGAAAAAAGAGAAAAACTTATACATCTAGTATCACATTTGTCATATTTAATATACCATTTCGTATGTCAATATAATTAACACCTTGCCTAAAAGTAAAGTATAAAATCAATGCTAATAAATGAATGCCATTGTTATGTGGAAGGATTGAAGTTACTGCGACAGTGCTACATTTTTTCAATTCCTGTGTCACAAAAGTTGTTGTGAGAATTACTTATTATCCAAAGAGATCACTTAGAATAGTGCATGACACATAATTATCATGCAATCTTTATTTAATAAAAGTTTATTGGGTATATACTAGATATTAGTCACTGACCCAAGTACTAAAAATAAAGTATTGAACAAAACAGTAAAAGTATTTGTGTTATTGATTTTATATTCTCATGAGATGAGAAATGATTAAATAAGAAAAATAAACCAAACAAAGGAAAAAAAAAAGTAGTTGAGGTTGGTCTGAGGAGGTCTTAGGAGATGATGTTAAAGCAAATACCTCAATGAAGTTAGAGAGAGTAAACCCCGAAGACTTGGGAACACAGAGTTCCAGCTGGAATGGAAAATGAAAAAGCTCTGAGTTAAGACTGAATAGGAAACTTCCAGAAGCATCTAGATGACAGGGTAGTTAGGGTATAGTGAATGAGATAAGGATCAGTTGAAGACAAGATCAGAGATAGGGTCTGATCACATAGACTACAGGATGGTTGTTTAGTAAATAGAGTTTTCTTTACCATATACTTATATTAAGTAAGCATAACATAATACTATTATGACAACTACTTTTAATATTCCTCTGAGGTAATGGAGAAGTGTATACTAATTGGTGAAATTGCAAATAAATTCTCAGGGAATCAGGAAACTGAAGCTGTTATATAGGAGATAGCTTCTATTTTTTTTTTTTTTTTTTTTTTTTAGGGAAAAGATAGGATCCAAATTTTATTCTAAGAAAGAGGGAAACCATGAATTAGTGAATGTGTTGTGCAAAGAAAGTGATAAAATTTCATAGTGGTCATTAATTTGAATGGATAAAAAATTTGAACACAGAGGAAGATTAAGGACAATCAATTTTCCCATTGGTTTTGGTGAAGAATTGTTATTTAAATGTGTGTTGTGTTTTATTTTGTCATTGTATCAGAGATTGGTGAACTGAGTTGTCCTTGGCATCTCTTCAGCTGCCAAAACATTCTACTAGTAAAAACTGCAGAAAAACCATCAGACTATGTGAAAGAACAATGTTTTGTTTCTAGTGTCTAAAGGTCATTTAGCATCTGAAAATATCTAAGTTTCATTTCCATTCTTAAAACATTTCACATCTTCTTTTGCACTAAACATAATGCCTACCAATGTTTAGGTTTGAGCTACTATTTTCTTGTATTTTCTATACATTTAGTTTCTTTCTACATTAGATGTCTTTACTTATAGTGACACATTTGTATTGTATGTAAGCATATATGTTCTTTTATTATATGCAAATACAACTGTCTAGCTTCAAGACTCTTCAAATGGAGCATTAAAGGTACCTTATTCAGGTCCTAGGACTGAAATTCTATTGAAAGTCCAAGAAACCATCAACTGTAAAAAAGCAGTGAGTAATCTATAATCTTTAGTTTCCTCATTCATTTTTAGGTATATAAAAAAATCTATTTAGTTCTTTCTAATGTTTATTATAGTAGAATTTTAATTTTTTGGAGCTTCATAAAGATTTAGAATAACAAAGAGCAAAGTGGTCTCAGCTAATTTCTTTATGAAATATTGTAAACTTCTCTGTGATTTTATTGTAATCAGCATCTAAATCCCTGCAGCAATTATTATTTCAAATGGCAATTATTAATCAAACGTCTCTGTCATTGCACAAATGACATTTATCTCTTTGATACATTTTTTATAACTCATTCATAAAAGGTACAGACACTTCCAAAGTGAATGATGTAATTAAAAATAAAAATAAAATATAGCTTAATTTCAGATAATCAAATGTGTAAAATTCCTTGATATTTATTAGAAAGTTTAGAGAGCACTGAAAGTAAAAACCTATTTTATAGAAAAATGAGTTGAAATTACTTTACTCTTTTATTTCAATTTTTAAACTGAAGAATTCACATATAATTAAAGTGACACAACAAAAACGTTCACTTCGAATGTTTCACAATCATAACCAGAAGTCACCAGAAAAACAGCTTACCTTTATGTGACTTAAGGTAAATGTTATTTTTTCAAGTTCATACAGTGTGGGTGGGTTCGAGCTAATAGAGACTGAAATCACTGAAGAAACAACTCTTTCTTCCTCTTCAGAATTATCATAACTTTGAGGTTCCAATAAGAAGTTGTCAGATGATGAAAACAAGGGACCAATACTCTTATAATATAAAAATGTAACTGCAACATTGCCTATCAATCAAATAAGTGGATTTAGTGAAATTCTTATAAATATATACATATATATATATATTTAAGCTCTCAAACATAAAAATTTAACAGTCAAAATGTTTACTCTAAGGCAGTCGTACAAATACCTAGACACCAATACATTGGTCATAATAAGTCCATGTCTATATAATCAAATCATATTAAGACATATTCTCTGACCTCTATGATTCTGAAACTGATCATGGACTATAACATCCCCTTTGCACAAGCTATATTTAGGAGAAAAACAGTCCTAGATAAATGTATATCCAACTCCTAAGAACAAAGATGTGAGATGCATTCACTTAAAAGGTAAATTTTTTTTATCTTTGCTATGCAAATATAGGAATTAGAAAGACAGTGGAAAAAAGTTATCACTGATTTAAGAGTATTCAGGAACTTTAGAATTAAACAAGTTGTCACATGCCACTGAGTTCCACCTCATGCCCTCTGAAATGTTTCCTATTTAATATTGATGACATACAGTTATGCAGTCTCAAGGTAGGAAATTTATTGCCTTGCCAGGCAGCCATTTATCTGTGCCCCTTGACACTCTCCAAATGCATAGGAGACCCGCATATAACCCAGTACTAAAAATGTAACCTTATCAGGACAGATTATCATGTGACTATCTTCCCCTTAGCTTAGACAGTGCACCTATATTAATGGATCTCACATTGTCTTGGTTTTTGAAGCAGCTCATTATTACTGATATTAAGTGTGTGAACAACTCAAAATCTAGATCTATTATCTTTTCAAAATTCCTCTTGCCACTTAGATCATACACCTCCTCTATTTGTTGCACAGAATTATGGATACTAAATTTAGAACTTTGCATTCTGAATTTACTCTTGGAATCAAAAGTTCTGGTTTCAGTCATGGCTCCTACTTGTGTGGCTATGGATGAACTGCTTTGAACTTCAGCTTCCTCACTTATAAAATGATGATAGTAATACTCACCCTAGCTACTTACTAGGCTAAGGTGGAGACAAATCAAATGACACATGAGGCTTCTGTAAAATTTAACACACTATAGTAATATGATTATTGTTATATTTATTAACTAGGAACATTATGTTTTGGCTTTAGATTACTGGACAACTTACAAAGAACTCTGTATTTGTTCCCTCAAATTTGTGACACCAGCAAATAATGTGACAGGCATCAATCAATCAAAACCATAAATACAAATGTTGATTACATCGCCAAAAAACCCAAAGAACTGTGCCCTCTAGCAGCCATCTTGGATCCCCATGTATGTGCACCTAATCTCAGTCGGTCTTCCCGAGACCCCCGAGTGTCAACCCTAGACCCCCATGCTGTGCCATTTCCACTCCAAGATGAAAGAAAGTATCATGAACCAGGAGACACTCGCCAAACTGTCCAGCTGTGCACTGGGAGAGGAACTGCTTGCTTAAAGAAGGTGGTTCACAGAAGGGCAACAGCAGATGATAAAACACTTCAGTTCTGCTTAAAGAAGTTAGGGGTAAACAATGCCTCTGGTACTGAAGAAGTGAAAATGTTCACAAACCAAGGAACAGTGATCCACTTTAACAAGCCTAAAGTTCAGGCATCCCTGGCAGCAAACACTTTCACCATCACAGGCCACAATGAGATGAAGCAGCTGACAGAAATCTAACCCAGTGTGTTAAACCAACTTGGTGCAGACAGTCTGACTAGTTTAAGAAGACTGGCTGAAGCTCTGCCCACATAGTCTGTGGCTGGAGAAGTACCATTTGCTACTGGAGAGGATGAGGAGGAGAATGAATTTCCAGATCTTGTGGAGAACTTTCATGAAGCTTCCAAGAATGAAGCAAACTGAACTGAGTCAACTTCTGAAGAAGATAAAACTTGAAGAAGTTATTAGGAGCTGCCTTTTCAATCTTTTTTCTTTAAGTTTATTTTTATTTATTTTGGGAGAGAGCAAGTTGGGAAGGGGCAGAGAGAGAGGGAGACAGAATCCCAAGCAGGCTCTGTGCTGACACAGCCTAATGTGGGGCTCAGACTCACAAACCTCGAGATTATGACCTGAGCCAAAATCAAGTCAGACGCTTAACCGACTGAGCCACCCAGGTGCCCTGGGAGCTATTTTATATTATGACTGCTTATTAAAATTTTGTTCACGGATCTGATAAAATCTAGATCTCTAATATATTTAAGCCTGAGCCCCTTGGATACCACAACTATTTTCAGTGTTTGTTTATACACAATTCACTCTTTGCAGCTAATGAAGCTGAAGAAGCCTGGGAATAGAGTTTGAAACAAGGTTAATTTAAAAAAAAAAAACAACCAAAAAACAAAGAACCGTGATACAAACCTGAGTCCTTCCACATCACAATATCACATTAATGAATAATATTTTTGGATATTGCTATGGGTATGTGAGCTAGACATTGCCAAAGTATATCATGATTCATGTTTTCTATCTTATCTAAAAAGGTATCACAAGAGAAGAAACATTGCTAAGAGGTTGCTAAAATCTATGTGTATTGGGTAAGAGTATTTTCTTGAACTGTCAGCTTAAGAAAACTTATATGAAAGAAAGAAATGAAGTAGTCTCACATGGTTGGGCTAGTGACATCATGAGGACTCCGAGTGATATCAACTAGTCCAGCCTTTGCTGTAGACAGACCAGGGCCTGAAGCAGGATCTGAAAACCTCTGAGGTCAACTTGACCCTGTCTGGTGGATGACCCTTTCATGTTGCAGTGACTTCTCAGAAGTTGCAGTAGGAGGTGGTCCAAAACCAAATGAAGCCCCGAAAAGGTAAGATGGGTTTTTAACGTCTGTTAATCACTCCTTTCCTTTCTCAAGGAAAATATTTAACATTAATTTTTGACTTTGGGTAAAATGTGATTCTTGCTGCATAGAATGCTTCCAAATCCCTTGTTACCTCTGTTCTGAGTACTGTTTCAGTATCTGTCCATTCTTCTCATCTGAACCTCTTGTAATTCTTAGAGATTTCACACTAAATCTCGGCCTGATCTAGCTTTTAAGTCCTTTATCAGGTATGTACCTTCATTCAGTAAATGAGGAGTTTATTTACTAATTACAGGAACTAAAATTCAGCCTATAAAAAAGATTAAAAATCTACCTGTTTCTCCATAAACCTTCCTTATTTTCCTATGAATGACACTATGCAGATTTTAACTTGAAGCCTGTGTTTTACTAATGGGTTTTTATCGGTAAATGAATCATCACATGTAGACATCATAAAGCAGGTTTTATCAGTTTGTTAGACTTGCCCTTATTTTTAAGATACAGCCCTTAAGGAGATCAAATTTTCTCCTCGTGTTTTGTTGAGAGCTGATATTATGGTCTCTTTCAAGTGTCAGAGTTTGCATGTGTGATCTTCAAACATAACAAAGCTATCATACATTCAGACAGGATCTCTTCGAGATATTAATTCCATGACAATTTCATCATCTGTCGCTATAATAAGTATTGTCAATGGCTTTATTCTCAACTTTTAAACATTACCCAATTGTTTTTGAAATTTCAACAGTTAACACAGTCTTTGGATTTGCTCCTAAAAATTATATGTGTGCTTGGTGAATTAGAATATGATGTAATAGGGTAAGAGCCTTGCGTTCAATGGTAGCATGGCCTAGTTATTTTTTCTTTGTTTTGTGACCTTCCGTGTCTTACTATTGTATAAAAATGACAAGGAAAAAAAAAGGATAATATCAACAGATTAGGAAAAAAATCCCATATTAGTGTCATACAAATTTTTTTAAAAGATATTCTTCTGAGAATGAATGTGCAGAATGTTAAAAAAATAAAGACACATCCATTTATGAAGTGATGTCTATAAAAAACCATATGTGTGTTATTAAATATGCTTTTCATTTATATTTATGACCACCCACATATTCTTTGAGAAGCTATTATAATTCATGTCTTTTCTAGGTACTATATTTTGACCTATATGAAAACAAAAACAATTCTTCTATTGGCGGAGATTTTTTTTTTTTTTCCTAAGTGTGTTGCATTAAGAGAGCAGATAAATGGTTAAAATAGCTGCTTGCTTGCCTTTGGTTAGGTGACAAAGATAAGCTGGTCAGGGTTGATTTCTTTGTTAACTTCCTCCCTACTAGTACTGGTTCTGTATTGTTTGTTGATGTGCATGGAGACAAATCCATTAACTTCATTGTGCCTTTGCTCTAGTAACCATAAAATGAAGAAATTAAGTTAGATAATCATCAAGTCACCTGCTGGTACTGGCATTTTCTGATTCCATTTCCTAAGAAAGCCTGCCAGTTGAAAAGTTTACTGTACAAAGACCAAGAAATGACAAGTGGGAAAGAAATCCAAGCCTAAACAATAACTTTCTGTCTTTCTGAACATTATTTGTCTTCCTCACACACTCACAAATTCAGTCTCCCAATGAGGAATATGAAGGATTGCTGAAGAAGAAATATTAAAAGAATTCTATGCAAATTATAGCACCTATGACTGATGAGAAACAAGGAATGAAATGACAGTTCCTTTATATATTTCATTAGAATTTCAACAATATCAGACAGTTTCAGAGATTGGGCATAACACAAGATGGATATAGATACTGGCAGCTAAAATTCTCACCACGTATTTATATCAGAATGAAAATCTCAAGTACAAATACAAATTCTGTATAGAAACATCAAATATTTTCTATAAGAAATCACATGGGTATATATGATATAGTCAAAGGCATGGTAAGTATTTATTGCAAATCACTGACATTGAATACAAGACTATCAAAGTCTTACCATATGAATCATATGCAGCTTTTCTCTTTGGAAATATCTTTATATAATCTCCATCCACATTCATATGGGGATGAATATATTTCATGTGATTTGAATCAAAACAGAAAGCTTTGAGAGCTGAAACAAAATCATGAAAATCATAAATTCTCTGAAATTAGTTTAATCAGTGTATTCATTTAGTTAGGAACATTGTTATCCATCATTATTGTATTTCAACTTTTTTATGGTAGGTAGAATGAACACATTCTGAACATGCCTGGACCTTGTAGTTTATATCTAAAAATCTAACTCAAGTTTTAACTTTCTAATTTCACCATAGCACTCATGGTTTAATTTAATCTTTATTGAATTAAATGAAAGACAAAATATGTATGTACACCAGGGAGCTATAAACTATAATTACTAAATCAAAGATAAGCAACCACAATGGTATAGAGGACGGTATCTATAATTTACTATATGGAGAGTGATTGAGTTAAATTCTCGAGTGATAATTTCTTTACCTGGGGTAGTTCACCCTTTTTATGCGAGAACATCACAGAAATGCAAGGCTCCTATATATTAGTCATAAAGCTTGCTACTTTAATTTTGAGTAAGTGGTAAGTCATGATATAACAGAGTGATTTTTGCTTACCTGCTGTTGCACAGCAAGATGTCTCCCAGACAATACAATATAGATGAATGCAATGATTATCAGAAAATATACTTTGTTTCCTCAGAACAACTTTATAGGCATCTTCAATTTGATTCAAGATTCTGAATGTTCTAAGTATGAGATTTCATGAAGGAGGAAATGTTCTAGTTTGCTATGCTGATTGTTTCATATCAGAAAATCTGTTTAGAACTGTCTTTGGTCAAGGTAGACCCTAAGAAGTCCTGAGATGACTAACTCAAAATGACAAGGGAGTATTGTACTCTGAGCATTTAAATGCTAAATAGCTCAGGAACAGGATAAGGTGCAGAAGGTACGAAGGAGGCAATGGTTAGGTACCCATCCTTTTGATTCATACTTCATTCATATTACTCTTGCAATGTGCATTGCCATTAGCTTCTGCATTGCTCAAACAGCTGCCAATTCAATTAGCAGTATTTTATTTTTTTATAATTTTTTTTAAGGTTTATTTATTTTTGAGACAGAGTGAGACAAAGCATGAATGGGGGAGGGTCAGAGAGAGAGGGAGACACAGAATCTGAAACAGGCTCCAGGCTCTGAGCTGTCAGCCCAGAGCCCAACGCGGGGCTCGAACTCACGGACCGTGAGATCATGACCTGAGCCAAAGTCGGCCGCTTAACCGACTGAGCCACCCAGGAGCCCCCAATTAGCAGTATTTTAAATACATCCCCTTTTTAGAATGGCTTGTTTGGGAAACACTATTGTTTTGAAATTGACCTTGGCTTCTTACCTATATCACTTGAATTAGTATCGAACTGAGTGGTCTTTTGGAAGTTCTGAGCTATCCTTAAGGTAGCCTGTTCAGTAGCATGCATCAGTTTTGTAAGATGAGTTCTTCTACGATTCGTAGGTAATTTGTCCCAAACGATAAATGTGTCCTTTTGAACAAAATTATTCACAGTTTTTACAAATTCCTGTTAGAAAAAAAATAGTGTGTCTTTTAAAAAAATGTTGGAATCTTACATGAATCACAGATGTAAGGGAAAGTTTAAAGCTCAGTTATATTGAGTTAAAGCTCAATATACTTACAGTAAGAGTTGAATTAGAAGGAGTGTCCTTGGTTGAATTAGTGCTATTCATGTCACCCAGTAATGGGGATGATTCAGCTAATATTTCTATATATGTAATTATATCCATCGGTGAAAGATCTTTCACAGAATTTCTATAGACTTCTTGTAGTAGAGCCACAGGTTCTTTTATGTGTCTAATCTGTACAAAAATGAGTCCAGAGAAAAGAAACCAAATTAGAGTAGTACTGGAGCTTTTCAAGAATGGCAAATTTATTCTAAGTTTATTTTTCTTGTGCTATGTATTAGTAAGTTATCAGACTACACCTAAACCATAACATGCAGCACTAAAATTTGAAACTATTTACAAAGGGTGACCAAATAAAAAGCACAGAAATTACTTTAGAAAAGAAACTGCATGCTTGAATTAATAACCTTTAAACATTAGCTTTTAAAAGTTCTGATACATTATAACTTAATTTGAATTAGATTTTAATCAACCCAAGAAAATTCTTTACAATGTGATATATTGGAAATTTGCTTTTAGTTGATTGTTAATCATGTTGAGAGTCACACTTTCAATCACATGACAATAATTTTGTGAATGTCCTACTTTATTTACTCTTTGAAATATTTCCTTTGAAGTACAAAACCTAGTTGCATTCATTATGTCTTCTTAGAATGTGGGAATGGGCCTGGGGTCAAAGTGTGTTTTTACTATTTTATTCATCAACTTTTTTTGTATGTTAAAATTTTTTTTTCCAGTATACTAATAGTGAAAAAGTAATATATGTTAAATATCTAAAAGTCTTCAATGCTTTGGGGATTTTCGAATTGCTCCTTTCTATGACTCAAACAAATTATTTAAATCTCTATACGTAAATACAAGAAGATCAACTGGTTGTTACTTTTTTTTAATGTTTATTTATTTGATAGAGAGTGCTAATGCAGGGAAGGGAAAGAGAGAGAGGGACAGAGAGAGCCCCAAGCAGGCTCCACACTGTCCACATGGATCCTGATACGGGATTTGATCTCACGAACTGTGAGATCATGACCTGAGCTGAAATCAAGAGTTGGATGCTTAACTGACTGAGCCACCCAGGTGCCCCTGATTGTTAATCTTTTTTACATGTGATGCAGGAAGGATTTTAACTGGAACCAAAATGTCAAAACACAATAAGTTCTTAATACAACTAGTTTACTTACTTTTGTTAACATCTTATCAATATTTGCAGCAATACAGGCATTATCTAGATGGCAGTCTGCACTCACATTTTCTGTAGAAGAAAAAAGAGTATATAGTAAATGTTTAAAAATACTTTTTTCCTAAGATGACTATATTGATTCTAATAACTTTGCTCCCTTATTTAAATATTAAAAACACATTCTTAACACTTGAGTTTTGTTTTCATTTTTTGTTTTTTCATTAACATTTATTTACTTTTCATTATTTAAAGAATCTTACTCATAATAAAATACAGTGTTTATTTTCATTGCATTCATTTATTTTTCCTTTTTTATTTCTATCTATTCTTTATTTTTACTCAATAAAATACACAATATTTTATGGCAAAATGGAAGATTGTAGTCACCCTACAGAACAAAGTATGTTAACTACGTGAAACATATGGTGTACCTCTTCCATTAAAAAAAGCAATAGCTTTTCTTATTTCATTTTATAGACAATAAAGGAATACTAGAATATTTCTTAGAAGATGCAGTTCTTTGTATACTTCACTACTGTGCAGTATTATATTTTATACAGTTCTTCGATAATACATAAAATTTCATCATATAATTTACCTTGGCAGTAAGTGCCATCATTAGGCGTGAACTGAGATTTTCCTGTGGATGTCTGATAACCTTCCTTGCAGGAGCAATTATACCCACCGTCCACGTTTTCACATACCGCATGATCACCACAGGCAGCTGGTCCACTGCACTCATCTATATCTGGAAATATTTAAAAAATTAAATTTTTATTTAGTACTTACACAGTTGCTACCTTGCTGATACAATATTAGGTATGGTTAATGGTTTCATATCAAATTTTACAGGAAAGCAATGAAAATCCCATCATTTGCAGAATGACAGAGCAAAGAGCCGCATATCATTTTTTTAAACCCTGATTTGGCCAATCCATTTTGAAAGTGTATTAAAAACCGCCTTTCATGGAACAACCAAACTCTTGAATTATTTTCTGAAAAGAATCAGTCATCCCCAAAGCCATTAAATGAATTTCTATCATTGACAATTTTAACATTGTCCTAATTTAATAAAGAACCAATTTTTAAAATACATCAAAAATTCTTTGTTTTCTAGTATTATGCTAAACTCAGTTTAGGGTAATCTGGAGGATAAAAAAGAATAGCCCACTTTCTTTCCAAAGCTTCTTGTTTGCAAGTAAGTTATCCTAAAAATTAGCAGAATGTGTGATGTGACTCCTTTAAAATTTTACCACAACTTATTTATTAATTTTGTCCAAGTTATAGTTTACTATGATTCTTAATACACAGTCATCATAGATAAAGTAACAAATTGTGCAGAATTAAGTCTTAGATTTTCAGTAGCCATATATCAAAGTCACAATAAAAATGTTAGGTTATAAGCTCACATAATTTATATTCTTAATTTAAAATTTTACATACTGCAGTGAAATATGTCTTGAAGTTATAAATGCAGTATAAATACTCTGCCAGTAGGCAGAGTTCCAATAGGGAATGCTTCCAAGGAACTGAAGAGTCCAAATCATTACCTTAAACTAATGCAAAGATTTTTGAGTTCTCAGCCTGGCTCTGACATCTTAGAGATACTCTCTGTTAGATTAATGAATAAGCCTGTAATCTTAAGTATAAAATTTGATTAAAAAAAAAAACTAATAGAGTGCCACAATACTGTTTGTCATAAAAAAAAGGGGGGTAGTAATCACAGTCCAATTTAAAAAGCCATCTAGCTAGTTATCTTAAAAGTAGCTGATCTTAACTTCTCACTTCCAAAATGTAATGAAGGGACAGGATACCATTCAAAATTGAACCACCCAAAACTGGAACTGACAGTAAGCCTCCCGGCAGTTCTTGAAGAAACTTCCATTAGCCAGAAAGGCAATGGTCTTAGAATTAAGACAATTCACAGGCCTGAAAAAAAAAAAGGATGAGAAACTCCTAATTCTTCTGTCAAGTCTGTATATTCATAATCTGTATGACCCAGGAATCCAAGTATACTATGTTTAAAGAAACAGGAATATCGTCCTGGTACCCTCAAGCTCTTCCTCTCATTTCTGCGTATGTGTGTTTAAAGACTGCCGCTCTACACACACACATACACACACACACACACACACAAAGACAGAAAATAAAGTAGGAGATGAGCAAAAGCAGGTTGACTCTTAAGATTTAGTCGGGGCGCCTGGGTGGCGCAGTCGGTTAAGCCTCCGACTTCAGCCAGGTCACGATCTCGCGGTCCGTGAGTTCAAGCCCCGCGTCAGGCTCTGAGCTGATGGCTCAGAGCCTGGAGCCTGTTTCCGATTCTGTGTCTCCCTCTCTCTCTGCCCCTCCCCCATTCATGCTCTGTCTCTCTCTGTCCCAAAAATAAATAAAAAATGTTGAAAAAAAAAAAAAATTTTAAGATTTAGTGAACCATCCACTAAAGGATTCCAGGTTAGGGTAAAGAAAAGAAGCCAGGTGGAAGTGCAGACTAGCATTATTTTTAATGACATCAATGAAGTGAAAAAAATATGTATAAGAAAACTAAAGAGTAGTTCTTTCTGGATCATGGCTGAAGAAGTAGCATGTACTGTATCCAAATAGGATAACACCCCAATGAAGATGTGACAGACCCATGTGATATCATAGATAGAATCATTTATTTCATGAATAAGAAACTTAGGTTCTCTGAATGCCCATGTTATATATTTTTATTTTATTTTATGTTTTTAATTTTTTTAATGTTTACTTACTTTCAAGAGAGACAGAGAGGCAGAGAGAGAGACAGAGAGATAGTGTGAGCAGGGGAGGGGCAGAGAGAGAGAAGGAGACGAATCCGAAGCAAGCTCCAGGCTCTGAACTGTCAGCACAGAGCCCGAAGTGGGACTCTGACTCACAAGCCATGAGATCATGACCTGAGCTGAAGTCAAACACTTAACCGACTGAGCCACCCAGGCACCCCATGCCCATGTTTCATATTTTTAGATGACTTATATGGCTAACAGGAAATGAGGTATTGATTTCTCTTAATTTTAAAATTATTTAAAGGTGCAACTCTTGGCAACTTTGTCCCAAACCCAATGTCTAAGCAACATGGAAATCTTTGCAAACTCAATTTCCACCCTCTCTTGTGCATTTTGGACACAGGTATATATAACGTTGGTGTTTGTAACTGACGGTGTTTCAGTTTTTCCCTGTGCATCCTCCATGCCTGTGGTGCTTCTTGGGGTCTCCACTCTAGTTCAAGCCTTTCTACCACCACTCACTTTGCTAGTTATCATCCCAGAATGTCAGCCTTGGATCATGTAGGGTATTTCAAGCTCTAAGTTCAGCAAGTGACAAAATAGTAATCAAAAATAATAAGGAGGTAGTAGCTTGGGAGACCAGCATTCAAGATTAACATTATGAAAATTTTCATATTCTGACTCCAAATGTTATACAAGAATATTAATTTACCTACCAAAGTAATCCTTTAAAAATCCTAATCATCCCATTAAAGGACTGTTTTCCAAATTATTTATACTTTTCTTGCTTATACTTTTTGTTTTTATAACTTATTTACTCAAATGTGTAAGTGCAGTTGGCTGAATTTGATATCCTTCTCATTCTGTGCCTTGGTAGTAGAGTTTATTGGATCTAACCTAATAATGGAGTGTGTGACAACTGGCTATGTGCCAGACTAGTCAAAAAGCTTCTACTAGTGTCAGGATATCCCTCTACGCCCCTTGCTACCTAGTAATGTAGAGAGAATCATCAGATATTGAGAGTATGCCATGCCCAAATAAGATGCAACTGGTTTACCAAAATGAACGCGATATTTTGCAGTAAGACTTACACTAACTTCTCTAGCATTCTCTTGCAGGGCCTCATTAGCTGAGATCTAATCAAATCACTATGCGTCCTTCTTACAGGTAAAGGCCCTGCAGAGGATCTTAACTCAAATTCTAGCTGTAATACTCATTAGTTTTGTGACTTTGGGTAATACCCTAAAAAATACCTTTTACTTCAAAAGAGTTCTTTTTTAAAACAAATGAGGAAATGGACACGAAGTGTTTTGAACTAGTGCCCAAGATATAATAGGCCCAGTGATTCTATTCAGACTGCATGTTTTCTTAATAGCAGGAGCCCTGTGAATATGTAAGTTTGGAGAAAACAGATTGATAATGAGTGTCTCATTAGACTGCCATGTCTTGGTACTCCCCAGAGATGTAAAAGAGGAAAAGAACCCCCACCTCAGCTTAATAAAAGTTAAATTGCTACTCTGGAATTATTTCAGTCAGGCTAGAATTGGCATACCATATTTAATAACTGATCCACTTTTTCTACCACCAACCTAACACTGGGCTTAATACTAATAAGGTGATTTTGCCAAACGTAAGCACATCATAACAATCGTTTGCTTGGTTTGCACATCAAAAAATTCACTTGGTACTTTTTCATTAGTGAGGTTATGCTTGTTTTTCATGTCTACAATGAGCCAACCCAACAGTGTTTTATCATAATCTTCTTTCAAAACATGATCATATGATTGTTTTGATTCTTACAATTTTCATCAATAACTGATTTGTCTAACGTTTAACTCACACACTGTGAAGAAAAGATAAAATGTTCAATTACTGAAAGTAATTTGTGAAGACAAAACTGGATGTTAATATTATCCAAAGCCATAAAAAAATCTGAAATTATCGGCATACCCAAGGCAATGCGACATAAAAATTACAAGCTTGGTCTTAAGCACTTAGTAAATGTGAAGCTTTTAGGTTCTACTCATTTGGCCTTGGGAGAACCACTTTCCTATTGGATGCCTCTTTTTTCCCATTTGTGAAATGCAAGTCTGGAACTAGGTCTCTTGGGAGGAAGCTAGGTATCTGAAATTCTGTTTTACTGTAATTACAGGGGAAGGCAAATACACAGGACACTAAATCTGCCTCAAATCCTTTTGCAACAAAATGATCTTATCTGTGGCCAATAGTATTTGAATATAGACTAAAGGCAAAGAATTTTGCTTGGGTCTTTTCTTGCCCTGAATTGGAGTTTTTCATTATTTATTTTTAGAGATTCCTAATGACTATAATTACCAGGCATGTCAAATTTAAGGATCAGGTAAACTTTCAAATCAGAGGCAACATAGTACAAGGTGATACACTAATGTAAAAGGAAACAGAATTATAGTTCTCTGTTCAAATTCTCCTGAAGATTATCATAGTGCACAATGAAAATTACTATGGGACTAGAGAAAAAAAAGATACAACTGTTCTACTTCTCAAAAAAGCTTAATCCTTAAGGACAACAAAATTGGTGAGGAATAACAATGTTCCAGAGAACGAGTTTTTCGGTGAATAATCCATCAAATGAAACAGGTAGAAACTGAAGGACTCAATATTGGGTACTGGGTTTTAATATAGTTCTTGTGTTTACTGATTGCTTAAAATAGCTAAAAAGGGAATTAGCCAAAACTTAGGGGCATTCTATAGTATCTCAATAATAAATGAGCATTGGGAGAAAGAGTCATAAATTACAAATATGTTATACTTCCATGAAACGTTGGCATTCAATCATCTTTGTGTGTATGTGTTTTCTCTGTGTCTGTGATTCAATTTTTTTCTAATATAGGAATTCTCTACTTGTAAGAAACACAAACAGACAGAGAAATACAGCGTTTTGTGAATTGAAGCATATTAAAAGTAAAAATGATCAGATGAAAAGACAGGTGTCTTCCAGAGACAAGAGGGAATGGAGAACATAGTTAAAATTAAGTGATTAAGATGTTGTGAGTTATATTTCTTCACTAACTGGAACGTTTCTAGTAAAGCTTACAGAGCTACGTAATTAGAACTTAACTACTAAAGCTAAAACACACATATGCATAACATTCTAAGAAGACAAGCAACAAGAGCAGAGGTTTGAGAATATCAAATGATGAGGTATTACAAGTTTTCTGGGGAGCTTCATAGACTATATCCTGAATATACTGTAAAGCTATATTCCAATAAAATTTTTTGCTGCAAACACTAAAAGTGAAGTTATCATTCAATTGTCTCATATTTTAAGTCTTTTATGCCCTTGCAAAACTTGATCCTCTGCACTTGCAAGATTCAGATCAATGTATAAGATGTAGATGGCCACCTGCTTTAGCCTTCTGTAGCTTTCCGGATACAAGACTGTGATTCTAATCCTCCTTTTACCTAAACATGTGAATCAGAAGTAGCCCTCATTTACCTTAGAGATCAAATGAGGAGAACAAACTCTTTTCTGGTTATATAGCGGAGTAAATGTTATGAACCACAGGTACATGAGACAGGATAATTTCTTTGATGGAGACATTTCACTGATGAAGTTTCTTTGAACACTGTCTCCTAACTTCTCATGTGTTAATAAGAACATAGCTAGACTTCTCCTTAGCTCACTAAGGAGAATCTCAGTAGGGAACTAAGCAAAGCCTAGTGTGATGTGGATTAGCCTGGGTATCTCTCTTTTAGCTAACTGTGTAAAGTGAAAGCAGCACATTACCTTGGCCACGTTGCATATAGAGTCATGAGTTCTAATAAAATATCTTCTCTTGGCCATGTGATTTCACTCTCAGGGTCTCAGTTCATGTATTCATTTTGCAGATTAGTATCAACCATAATTAATTATACTAGTTGTTGGTAAATTGGACAGTGTTGTATAAACCGTGATTAAGATGATTTACAACTTACTTTCAAAGTTAAAAGTCTTTGGCCCCAGAGAATTTGCCCCTGAAAATTGTTCAACTTTTTGAATTTCCTAAGCAATCTTTTTTTTCTCAGACTTTAATCCAAATTCTATAGGATCTGATATATCAAATGCATGACCAAATTACAACAGAAGGACATTAAAAAAAAACTTCTAGATACTCTCTTCAGACTCAGAATAATATTTCACTTAGGGATTTAATTGAAATTATTATCATCATTCCAGAAAACATTTTAGTAAACCTGAAATGATTTTCTAAATAGGACTCTAGTGTTCAGAAAAACTTAATGCAGATCTTAAGTGTAACTACCTTTCAGCTGACAATACTAAAAGCAGTAGAACAATTCTTTTATTTCTTTATTTTTAAAAAATGTTTATTTATTTATTTTGAGAGAGACAGAAAGCGAGAGCAGAGGAGGGGCAGAGAAAGGGAGAGAATCCCAAGCCGGCTCCATACTGTCAGCATAGAGCCCGATCTGACAACCATGAGACCTGAGCTGAAATCAAGACTCGGACGCTTAACTGACTGAGCCACCCAGGCGCCCCTAGAACAAGTCTTTTAGAACTAATGCCTTTCTGAACATTTTCTGAGAAAATGTAGAGCCCATCTCAGAGTGCATATTTATAAAAGCATCAATATCTTGCCATGCAAATCGTAGTTTTCTTGAATTAACATATTATTCTCAAGTGTAAATATTTATCCTGTGGTTTGCCACCACACTAGATTTCATACTTTCATGATTTTTTTTTCTTACGCACTGCTTGATTTTCTCCCCTGATTTTTTTTCTTACATCCTTAGATAAATATTCCATAGTAACTGATTAAACAGTGTTAGAAGACTAAAAGAATTAATGAAATTTCTAAAAGTACTGCACATCTAGGGTACGCTCAAAGACTGGCAGAATTTGGTTCAAATATTATTTAATCTCTGGAGGTAATAAGCAATAAGTGAGAGGTACCAATTTTAAGTTAGGTAGTCAAACTTACCTATGCAGAGGGTTCCATCATTTGTGATAAACCTGTCCTGGTTACTGCTGGATCTGAAACCAGGTGCACACATACAGTAGTAACTTCCCTCTGTGTTAGTGCAGTTGGCATTTTCACCACAGGACTGGGTCAAATTTCCACACTCATTATCATCTGTGGACATATCAATTTAAAACATTATTTTTATATAATTGAAATTGACTTCTAATATTTCCTACCAGGATTTGGGAATTGTGACTGTTAAACAGTATAAGGTAATGCGATGTCAATTTCTAGGAAAAATTAATGGTCTGATCGACATTCCACCCTGTGTTATTCTTATTTACAGTGGGAAGCCTTCTTTGTTGTTGCAAAGCAAAATAGAATCTCTTATTTCTGAAGCACGGAACATAGTTATCGGATGTATACTGGGACATTTTCCAGATTTTATATGAAATTTAATTATAATAATGGCAATACATATATACTCATTTGTAAATTTATAATTCTCTTTATAATTAGTCAAAAGCATATCATAAGTTAAAAAATCTGAGATTACAAATTGACATGTTCTAATCATGTACCATTTATCTTTATTACTTATTCCCTAGAAAAATTTCGCATTACTAGGTTTCTTCACTTATTCATTAATATTTTTATTCATTACTATGTGCATTTTATTGTCCTATAGAAGAGTATACAAATACAAAAAAATTATATCATGGTCCAAGGTTTTGCCTAAAATATTGTAATACAATTTATCAGAAAATATATAGGTTCATAAGCCCTTTGTAAAAATTAGAAAGCAAATTGATATAATCTGTCAAGTAAATAAAACCAAAAGTACGTGCTTTTCCATAGTGATCATGAGGGGCTGGAAGAGACAGAAAATATTTTCAGGTGGCACTAAATCTTGCTGTAGGTTGAATTATGTCTCGCAAAAAGATATGTTCAAGTCTTAACCCTGTGTCTTGTTGACTATGACTTTATAAACAGGGCATTTGCAGATGTAATCAAGTTGAGGTTATACTGAATTAGGTGGACCCTAATCCACTGACTGGTACCCTTAAAATAAATTATATGGGAAATGTGGACATGAAGACACAGAAGAGAAAGCTATGTGAAAACAGAGGAAGAGCTTGAAGTGAATGTAGGTTAGACAAGTATTGGGTAGAGAGCAGGAAGGTCACTAACAGGAAGGCAGAATGTTGGGCAAAGATGCAAGCAGAAGGTCATTGAAACACTTCTGAAGGTACAGGGAAGCCTAATTGGGGAACACAGAGAAATATCATGAGGGAATTGTAAAAACTAAGTTGGAAAAATGCCTTTGATTTTTAACCCCCGTTTCTATCAAACCAAATTTAATTTCTCTTTAAAGAATGAATTGTTTAACATTTAATTCACACACAGGCTATTGCAGACATCTAGTGATGACTAAGAGTTGGAGAATTTTCCAACTGTTTTATAAATATGAATTCACTGAATCCTTACATAAGCTCTAGGAAGTAGCTGCCATTGTTATGCTAACTGCTGAAGAAAATAAGGACTAGAGAGAAAAGTAACTTGCCAACATCACACAGCTATTTAGTTGCAGAGCCAGGTAGTTTGGTTCCAAAGCCTGTTCTCTTAACTGTTGCATCCTGCTGCCTCTATGAGAATTATTTAAAAATGCCAAAATGTATAATAAGAATTCATCAAATGAATTATGGGTCTGTTTTGCAAGATGGAAAGATATCGAGGTAGTGATTTCAGAAGGAAAATGGAAACTTTATTCAAATTCTATTTTTTAAAGTTTATTTATTGAGAGAGAGAGAGAGAGAGAGAGAGAGAGAGAGAGAGAGAGAGAGAAAGCAGGGGAGGGGCAGAGAGAGAGGGAAAGAGAGAATCCCAAGCAGGCTCCACACTGCCAGTGTGTAGCTGGATGTGGGGCTCAAAGTCACAAACAGTGAGATCATGACCTGAGCTGAGATCAAGCATCGGAGGCTTAACCGAATGAACCACCCAGGAGCCCCTGCATTTCATCTTTAACTTACATTTTATTTCCACTTCCTCATTTTCAAACATTAAGAATATAAGTATAGAAGTTAACATATGGCAGACAACTAAAGATGAATTCCTCTCTTTTTTCAAAAATGACTACTATGGACAGGTCAGGTAAGATTTGCAAATCCCATTTATATGCTTTGTCATTTTGAATTATTATATTAATTATAATAGACTAACTGCTATAAATGTATCCAAACATGTAATGGCTCAGTACAATAAAAAGATTATTGACTGCTCTAGACAGACACCACGGTTAGTGTTCAGGTAATTTTTCCACAATCAATGGTTCAGGGACACAGGGTGTTCTGTGTAATGTAATGACTCCACCACCCCAGAGGCCTTCCAAACTTTCTGTATTGATCCAGGTAGGGAGCTAGGGTTGAACAGAGCATAAGAGAGTCATGGGTCATGTCTGTAAAAGTCATCTATCACTCAAACCCATGAACCTGAGACCGATCTGAGCCAAGATCAAGAGTCGGACGCTTAACCGGCTGAGGCACCCAGGTGCCCCCATATTATCGAACTATTAAAAGAGGTTATAGAAAGAGAAGGAAATAATGTCATTGATGTCTTTTCAACTCCCACCTAACTGCAGTGCAGTTTCCTACCTTGTGGTTTTCAGGAGAACACCTTTTTCATGATTTATTTTTTATTTTATAGAGACAGAGTATAGTGTGAGTGGAGGAGAGAGGCAGAAGGAGAGAGAGGCAGACAGACAGAGAAAGAGAGAATCTAAGCAGGCTCCACACTCAGTGCAGAGCCCGGGGTGGGACTTGATCTCACAACCCTGAGATCATGACCAGAGCTGAAATGAAGTTGGAAGCTTAACTGACTGAGGCACCAGGAGCCTCCAGGGTAAGACCTTATAAAACAGGGTTGTATGACTAACATTACTGCCATTCACTGAAGGCTCCCAACGAACCAGGGCACCATACTAAACACATCATATACATTATCTGACACACATTTTTAATCCTCACATAAACCTTATGATGCAGACATTATTCCTATTTTACAAACAAAACTGAAATATAAAAAGTTGGATTACCTTGCCCAAAGGCACACAAACAATAAGTGGCAAAGTCTGATTCAAGCCTGGACCATTCTGAATGTTGAAATGATCTCATCTTTCTTAAATACATTATAAAAAGAGTTCATAGTGGTAACAAGCTCCCATTTATTGAGTGTTTATTATGTGCTAGTCACTGTGATAGAAAGATTACTGTAAAATGGAAAATACATTGTGACTAACTCAGAAGATTGTCAAGAGGATTAAAGAAATTGATGTTCAGACAATGCTTAGAGTAGAGCCTAGCATGTTTTAAGCAGTATATACAGGCTGCTAATGTCTTTATTATTTGAAAAATAATACTCCTACCATTTTAATTGCTAGAAATTTGTTTGCACTCTGCTTAAGATTCTTAACAGCTACTTGGCCATTAGCATGTAATGTCATCCCTTCTCTGTGTAGAGGGAGCTTCCAAACTGTGGGAACCAGTTTAAATCACTTATCCTTACCCATCTATAACAATAAAGACATTTGTAGGGGCACCTGGGTGGCTCAGTCAGTTGAGCATCTGACTTTTGATTTCAGTTCAGGTCATGATCTCACGGGTTGTGAGTTTAAGCCCTGCACTGGACTCTGCCCTGACAGTGAGGAGCCTGCTTAAGATTCTCTCTCTCTTTCCCTCTCTGCCTCTCTTTCTCAATCTCGCACAGACTCTGTCTCTCAAAAATAAATAAATAATTTACAAAAAGAGAATCTCTAAGTTCTCGAAATTAGTTTTCCCATAATTCAGTTTCTAAAATTTCAGTAATTTAATGCTGCTCATTATAATTCTTTGGAAGAACGCTGAGAAGAAAGAAAGAAAAGAAAAATCATTTGTAACTCCAGTACACAAAGATAACCACTCATCCCTTGAGGCATTTTTATTTGAAACATAATTCGGATGCAAAATATCTAGTTTTGTATATGGCTTTACACGGTACCATTATATTAACATTTTCCCCCCTAGGAATTACATGTTATTTAAGTTAGCTGAAATATCAACAAGATGGTGTTATTTCATTTTATGATGTGGAAATACACAGTTTCCTTAAAAAAAAAAAGATCTCTGTGAACAGACTTTTGATTATTTGAGATCTGATCTTGACTGTTAACGATGAGGTCCAAAGCTCAACAAATATAAGATCTTAATGCCTAGTAGGATGTCCTACAATTCAGATCTATTTCATGGTAAGACTTGTAGGACTCTGTGTTAGACTCCTTTCCTAGGCCCAAGGGAGGCCTGTTCCTAAAACAAAGGAAGCACTTTGGAGTGTCTTTTGCTTTGAGCACACCCCTAAATTTCTACAATGGGCATACTACCATTTCAACTGCTTAAAAAAAATCAGTTCAAGAGAAAAACCAGTCAGCCTTCGAGAAGCAAGAACATTGTCTCTAATATCTAGAGCAGGGCTAGGCCAGGCCTTGCACCTAGATTTGTGTGTGTGTGTGTGTGTGTGTGTGTGTGTGTGTGTGTGTGTATTTGCATCAGGCCTCTTTCTACCTTACCTTAATAGACACCTCTCTCTAATCCCTTGTTCACTGAAAGCTCTAAACCCCAGCATAATACCTGATTTATTCTTGTATAAATAGGACAGAGCAGCAAGAGAAGAGTTTTGAACTCCCCTGAGAGGCCAACAACTCAGAGATAGATAAGAACAAAGATTGAGCTCTCAAAACTCTCTACTCTATAGGCCAGGTAGGTGACTCCACCAAGTGTCAGATAACAGAAGGCGGTATGGCTTGTGATACTGGGAAGTACATACTTTACCTAAAGGATTAACATTTTTAAAAATTCAAAAAGCATATTTAAAACACTTAGTTCATGTGTAGCATTTGGCTAGACATTTGTCAACCCTTAGCTAAAGCATACGGAGGCTGGAGGAGTTGAGAAAAATTGCTGAGAATCTGACGGTAAAGTCAGAGAAATTTTGAATGGCTTTATATAAAGTGGGCTGAAGAGTTAATACTTTATTAACATGTATGTATTTAATTATTAATTTATTCTGTAAACAGAGATATCTTACACAACTCTAATGACAATATGTACATATACGCTCACAGAGCAAGCATTTGTTTATGTACACATACAAAAAGCCTAGTTTATTAAAATTAACTGAGAGTAGCTCACAGATTGAACACAATCATCTAAATCAAGTAAAAGAAAAATATCTCATAACACTAGGTTTGATTCAATCATTTAGTTACTCAAATATTTATGGAGTTTCCTAGTTCCCAAATGTGAATATGGTCTATACTGGGAAATAAGTAAAAATTAATCAAAAAGTCAGGATATGTGCCCTGCTGTCAGAGTTCACATTCTAAAGCAAGTTAACACAGGAGCATATAATTGAGTTCTTATTAAAATAAAAGTTTCAATTTTTATCTCAAAATTTGACTCCTTTTACAGCATACTGGGAGAAGTTTATATTAACTTTAAAAGAAATTGTGCTCTCAGATCAGTTATTAGTAATATAGAGAACGATGAAGATTTTATCCCTTGTGGCCTATAGCTGAAAAATGATATGCAAAAATACAGAGAAAAAGGACTCACTAGGTCTGAGGTATTGGTAAGAGTCCAAGAAAATGAGACACTATATCAACTGATTATGTTTCTAAAAGTAAATTAAACATGGCAATATGTTATTGGGCCTCAACACATTTTTAAAAGTCTTGGGTGATGTTATGAATAGGCAGAAAAAAAGAGATTAACAATGAGTTTTGTGTCTTTCTCTACTGTGTGGTTTTGAGCACTTGACCTTTTAGCTTTCTTATCAAGAATTGGGAAATAAAAGTATTTTGTTATCTCTCGCCCAATCTTCTGGACTGGATATACAATAAGGACTAATTCCCTGATGGTCCCAGTCAAATCTTGTTTCGTAAAATAGCACTTATCTGGAAGTAACCTCCTCACTTCCCCCAAGATAGTGGAGATAGGCAAGAAATTATCTTTGTGAAGTAATATACAAATGTGAAGTATTTAAATAGCCTTAAGCTTTCCAGTGTCCAGCTTCATAATAATTAATTCTCAAGGAGAAAGTTTCTTTGGGTGGATATCATATAGGAAAACAGAAGGCTGCTTCTTCTGTGCTCTTATTTCCATTGTTCAAATCAACTTACCAGTTATGCTACACACTCTCTGGAACTCTATACTGAATCCTTTGTGTGGCATAATAAAATAAATATTTAGATTAGAGTATCACTTGAAAAGTTCACTGTAACACCATTAAGTGGGAAATAAAATTTTTAAAAGTTATAAAAACTGTTAAAGAGAAATAGTAACATTTTTTCGGCCAAAATTTTCAGTGGTTCATGTCTAACACACTGAGTTGAGCACTCCATGCACAAAGGAGTGCTCATAGCCTGTTACATAACAGGATCCAAGGATACTGGAGAGAAGATGTACAAAGGCCCAAATTATTAGAATGTAGTGTGTGTAACAAATACGAGAGGTATTTAGCAGTGCAATGGTAACTCAGGGGAATGGTTTCCTGGGCAAATTTTCAGGATAGAAGGGTGAAGGTTATTTGTAGGGAAGGTTTAGAAGAGGAGGGGATGCTGGAAACGGCAATGAAGTAGAATTTAGACAAACTAGGTTGCCTGGGTGGCTCAGTTGGTCTGACTTCAGCTCAGGTCATGATCTCACGGTACATGAGTTCGAGCCCCACACTGGACTCGCTGCTGTCAGCACAGAGCCTGTTTCCATCCTCTGTCCCTTTCTCTCTCTGCCCCTCCCCCACTCATTCTCTGTCTCTCTCTGTCTCTCTGTCTCTCTCTCTCTCTCTCTCTCTCAAAACTAAAAAACAAAACTTAAAAAAAAAGAATTTAAATGAAAGGAACCCCCAATAATCCTTTCAAAGGAAAGAGCTTCCCCAAATGTCTGGAGGCCTGCAGGAACAGCATACTTTATAGGAGAGCTAAATTGTTGAACACTGGGTATGAGGGTAGAGATGAAGAGCAAGAAACTGTGCAGGTAGGCGTGGCCTGAACTGAGAAAACACTTGCTAAGAATTTGGGACTATACTCAGTGGGTAAGAAAATAGCCATCATCAGGTTTATGTAGTAGAGAAATCAGATTAGATTTGAATTTCAAAACAGTTTTGGAAATATAAGGAAAAATAGCTAAGATCCAAGTAGACTCAACAGAACACTACAAGACATGAAGACCTAACTTAGGGGCACCTGAGTGGCTCAGTTGGTTAAACGTATGACTCTTGGTTTTGGCTTAGGTCACGATCCCGCAGTTCATGAGATTGAATCCCATATCAAGCTCTGCACTGACAGCATGGAACCGGCTTGGGATTCTCTCTTTCTCTCTCCTTCCACCCCTCTCCTGCTCATGCTTTCTTTCCCTCTCTCACAATAAATGAATAAACTTAAAAATTAAAAAAAAATTGTATCAGCTGGATAATGGTTACATGTGGTTCTTTATATTATTATTATTTTTTTTTAATTTTGTGTGTTTGGATTTTTCATAATAAAATAATTTTTAAAACATTGGTGAGGATTGGAGACTAATAGGACATGAGTTAATTGGAGATAGAGGAAGTAGGGATGACTCCCAGGTTCCAAATTGGAGGAATTTCACTGATAAACTGATCCACTTACCAGGACAGGGGGAAGCAGAGGAGGAGCTTCCTTAGGGGCTAAGGAGAGAGTTTGCTTTTGGACAAGGAAAGACTGAGGTGCCTTTAGGACATTTAGAAAGGAGTATTAACAGTTGGGCAGTCAACTATATAGCCATAGATTGTTTAATCGCCAGGTAAAACACAAGGCTTCCTCCTCTTCCAGGGGATGCATCAGAATCAAGAGCCTGGCATTTACTCAGCTTTAGTGCAAGAAACAAGCCTGTTGTCTTTGTACTTCTCTTTGGGTAGGCCCGCTCTCCTGACTCAACGTGCTTTGATCTCCATGGTTTTCATGAGTGTTGCTGTCACCTTACTGCACTCTTGTTTTTCCTTTTGTTGTTGCTGTTGTTTCTTATATGTTTTTACTTGGGTTTGATCTTCCTACCAACTGAGTGATACAGCCCAGAGGTTAGGATGTGAGAGTAGAGGACAAGGACCAAGGAAGCCTTTTAATTTATATTTGTTCCCAGTGCTGGCCAGAAAAAACTTTGGGGTTCCACATGGTTCAATCCAGCTTACCCGAAAACCACACAGGAGTTTAAAATAATACACAGATGCATATGCCAGAAAAATCCTCTTTTAGCATATTTTTGGGCAACTTGTTCCTGTGGTTGGTGGTTAGCTACTCATTTTATTACCATGGGCTTACATTAAAAATTAGATCAGCATGATTTATATCTTAATAATCTGAAAGAAGAGAGGAAACACTTCTCATGCATCCTGCTGGATGGCTCATTTTATTTAATTGTTACAATAACACAATGATCGCTATTATTTCTATTTTATGTATGATGAAACTAAACCCCTGATGGGCTAAATCATGTAGTTTAGAAAGAAAATCTGTTGTACACAGTTTTTATACTGAAGACTACCTGGCTCTACCTTACATCTCTGCAGTGTAGAGTGACAGGTACTTTTTCATAAAGTGTTCTTCTTTTTTTTTTTAATTTTTTAAATTGATTTATTTTTTATGTTTATTCATTTTTGAAAGACAGAGAGAGAGCACAAGCAGGGGTGGGGTGGAGAGAGAGGGGGGCACAGAATCTGAAGCACGCTCCAGGCTCTGAGCTGTCAGCACAGAGCCCGACGCGGGGCTCGAACTCGCCAACCACGAGGTGGTGACCTGAGCCGAAGTCGGACGCTCAACGGACTGAGCCACCCAGGCGACCTATAAAGTGTTCTTCCAAACAAGGCACAATTAATGGGCATCTAATTCTCCAAACTCAAGAGTGCTGTGGAGTATCCAGGTAATGACACATTTTTGGCAACAAACCACATAATTGTATTAATTTCCGTATAATGAAGTTTTACTGGGTTTATAAGACACTGGCTTTCTAGCAGTTGAGCATGATTTTAGTTTCTATTCCATTTTTTAATACATTGATCTCAGTCAGGAAAAAAATAATTAAAAAAGAAAAAATATTGTTCTCTTTTCCAAGCACTTGAGATATTGGCGGGACTCAAATGGATTCTAACAATGTGAAAGCCACAGAACCTTAAGAGCACATCACTCTTACACACATTTTCCCTCTGGTCATGATCTCCAGTATTGTTCCGTAAATTTGAACACTAAAATGACTGTAACTATTATGTGATTCCTTGTGAAACAGGTCCTCTATGTCAACGGTGAAGCAATGGGAGAGGTTTTTTTTTTGTTTTTTGTTTTGTTTTTTTCTCTTTTCTATTTCTCCCCATGGCAGGCTGCCGGGCTTGTGTGTGTCCAGTGGCATTGGCAATTAATACTCTTCTCATCCCAATGCTCTAATGAACTGAGAAAAATCATCATTATCAGCCTCCTCAATTATGGACTGTCTTCGGTTTGTACTTATCTTGGGAATATTAAGGTTTGAAGCAACAAGTATCATTTCAAGGTTTTTGAAAGGAAAAGTATGCCTTCGAATACAGATCGGGAATTTTGCCAAGGATATGCATCCCCCTTCCAATGTATAGAATGGTTTTTGTTGCTGTTTTTGCATTTACTTATTTTCTGAAGGAAATGTAGCACTTACGAAAATGTTCCCATTTCATGCTATGATCATTTTTTGGCCCTTTGTCAGAGCTATTAAAACACATTTTAGAGCAAATAAGCAAAACCAAATCTAAGCAGGGTAGGCAAACAGAAAGAAAACAAGCCATCTTATTTCTCTAGACACTGGAAACCACTTCTCTTGTTCATTGGCTGCAGAGGGTGGGATAAAAATCCTCATACATTTATTTCAGATTATGAATCAATGATTCTAATTTTTTTTTCATTCTGTTATATCTATTAACTATAATAGTAAAGATGAATAATACTCGTATAATCTTTCTGGTACTTAAGTGATGGTTATGAAATACGTTTTGAGAAACTAGTTTTATTGATTTTTGTTTCTAATCATTAAAGTAATACATATTCAAGGGGAAAATCAAATCAATGATAGAGAGAAAAATCTTACAAGCTCTCAGTTACAAAAAAAGTCACCAGTTAACAAAGGAAAAATGATTAGAATAGTATCAGATCCTCACCAACATAACTGAGAGACAGTGGGGTAGCATGTGTAAGTTACTGGGATAAAATAACTGATCCTATTGTTCTCTCTTAAGCAGCTAAAGAAATCTTTCGCTCATGGGATTGCAAAGCATTTGTAGAAATGCATGTATTCAGATATTAGATCACCCACCCATGTACTCTGTGTCAAGTAAACATTCAACATAGTGTTCTAATCAAATAGTAATGTATTTTGTATACAGGCCTCAATACAGAGGAAGATTAGACTGAGGTATAATAATGGTGGACAATCAACCTAACAATATATAAATGCAATTGGATGATGACTGTATGATTATGAATGTGTAAATTAAGAGATAATTAGGGTTCTTATATTTACTGAAATGAAAAACTAATAATACTAGGGACATAATAGGGTTCATAGAGTTGATATTACTTTGATCAAGGTGAGAATAGGGTACAGTGGGCAAGTAAAACACACTGCAGAAAAGAAATGTGGTTACCTAATTTTAGTCAAGCACAAAAATATGGATTTGATGATGAGTACCAGGAATAGGTGTAGAGGAGCAAGAATTCCCTGTCCTGACAAAATTTATTTTTGTCATCCACCTGTACATAGTATAATGATGATATGCTGCCTTCCATAACTTGTGATTGTAACTGTGACCTCAATATTTACCACATTTAGGCGTGACAAATGGTACTGACATGAGAAAACTATCAGTTTTGTCTGTATTTTTTTCTTTTCTTTTTCTTTTTTTTTAGTTAAATAAGATTTTGCTTGTCCTGTGTCTGAGTAATATTCTTTCCTGATGCCTACATTGATGACCCCAACTTCACCTATTCTTGTACATTTTATTATCCATTCCTAGATATATGACTGTATTAATAGCTGAGAAAGAAGTGGCAAAAAACTCAAAACTTATTTCTCTACCAGCCAATACGTGCATCTTGATGTCAGACTGGTTGATATTAAAAAATAGTATTTGTTTAATGCTCAAACCTAACTTATTTTTTAATTTTTGGTAGGTCAAAGCCTAACACTCATTTTTTAAATCCCTTCATCATAGTACAGGGCCCTGAGAGCAAAGCATGTGCAGAATTGCAGGCTATCTGCAATAAACATTTAATGCATCCCTAAAATGCCTCAGTTAGCAGCCCTTTGTCCTTTTCAGAGATTACATTCACTCTGTGTTTTCATCTTTTACCCCTGGGGACACTCCTACTTTTTTTTTTCCCTCCACTCCTGATCTCTCTGCATTTTAATTCAATAGCTACTAGATATTCCTAAAGTCTCCCAACAATTCCCTAAATTAACTATGAAAACTTTAAATTTATTACCTTCCTCTTCAAAGATGACAACCATTTTGCCTCCCTCAAGTTCTTTTTATCTACACCATTATTTCACAAGTCCTTGTGCAGAACCATGTTGAAGATATTGTTGATTCTTTCTCTCCCTGTCTTGTCCATCCAAGCATAAACTTTATCTTGACAATGTCAGAATGACACCTTTTTCTTTAGATATTTGCCATAAATCATATCAAACATTCTTCAAAAATTATACTAAAATGTCATTTATGTATTTTTGCTTTAAAACTAATATATCTATACATATATGTACAGGTGTGTGTAAATTAACATACATAGTTTTTATTTGTTGAAAGAAAAGAATACAGAAATTTAATTTCAATGATTTTTCCATCTTTTTGGTGACATATCCTTGTAAATCTCACAGATATCTCAATATGTACAAAATAAAGTACAATAGTGGTGAGGGCATATTTAAAAATCTATGGCCACATAAAACTAATCAAATAGCAAATTTTGGTTAATGCAAAATATGGTACTAATCTACTTGAGAAAAGTTGCCACAGAAGCTTACCATGCCTTAAGAAAACTTGACATGCAAAACTATGGTATACAGAAAAGCTTGTCTCATATTTTATGAATATTAAAATAAGATTCCCATATTTTGCTATTATAAGTTGATGAATTCTCTACAAATAGGTCTTTCATTTTAAACTGTGAGATTATCAAGGAAAAAGACCATAAATTATTGATATTTGTATATTTGGGCATTTGTATATATTTGGTACATAAGAGATACACAACAAATGCTTGTTCAATGAGGACATCACAATATGGAATCTTCTTGTTTGCACCCATACCTGAGCATGTCACACACCTTTTATTGTCAAACTGTTTAAAAATTTTAATGTCTATTTATTTTTGACAGAGAGAGAGAGAGAGAGATAGAGAGAGAGAGTAGGCAGGGGAGGGGCAGAGACAGAGGGAGACACAGAAGCTGAAGCTGGCTCCAGCCTCTGAGCTGTCAGCACAGACCCCGACGTGGGGCTTGAACTCGTGAGCTACGAGATCATGACCTGAGCTGAAGTTGGACACTCAACCTATTGAGCCACCCAGGTGCCCCTATTGACAAACTGTTTAAAACTTGGTATGGTGCTTGTAAGAGGTATAAATCATACTAGTGTTCAAACCACCACAGAGGCTGCTCAGTGGACAATTTCCTTCATATTTCCTCCATATTTCCTTTGCCCTAACCCCACTCTGCTCCTTTGTGTACCTGTCCTTCCTACCTGATCCCAAATTCCTCTGATCCTGCCTATTTATGAGTACATTTCCACTTCCAGAGTGCTGCCAAGATTATCTTTCTTTGCCTTCTGAAGTTTCTTTAGCAAGAGAGAACCCTCTAATTGGATTTGGATATTTGAGATCTACTTTGGGACTGTGAAAAATAAATCTTGTATTCATAGTTTTCATATCATCAGGATTAAATATGACATTGGTTTAAATTTAAATTAAATATGACATCTGCTTTAATCATACAGCATATCACAAAACTATTATTTTATCATTTATGTCTGGCTGGTCTCAAATCATCGGTCACTTGACTGTTTTATGGGATCTCTTCATAAGAAAAAATAAAAATAAATTTACACATAATAAAATCACAGCCCCAAGAAATAATTAAAGCATTTAAAGAAACGCTGTTTTATGGGGCATATAATAAACATATGGACATTTCTTCAATTATCAGAAGAGTTCCTTGACTTAAAACTTGTTGCTATTCAAAAAAAGGTGTGAGTAATTTATAGCTATTTAAATTGAAAATGATACTAGGTGTAATCAAATATCACGCTTCTAGCCCTAAAATAATTGCCTTAAGGGTCAGTTAGAAATTGCTTTCCTCCATAAGTTTTGTAGCCTCATACCATTGGTTAGGTACACTGAGCAGTAAGATGATTTAGCTAATAGTACCGACTCTGGGAAAAGATCTGATGCCTTATTTTCTGGACCAGTGATCTGACCCAATATGGGATGGTAAAACTGATTATATAACTTGAGATACGAATACTTAAGAGCAAGGGAGACTGATTCAAAAACTTTGTCCAACTTGAAAATGAATGTTCAAGATCAGAGTGATCCTGATATTACTGTATAATGTACATTTCCTTATCACTCTAGTGCTTTTCTAGCTCAGAGTATGCAGTTACCGCATTTTTTTTTATGTTTAATAGCATCCTTTTATGACAAGCCACTGAAGTCTTAGAGGTTTCTCATTTTTATTTCAGACACTATTTCTGATCAAAGTACAAAGCAGAAAAGGTTGCAACAATAACCTTAGAATTAAGTTGTTTACATCCCCGTATATGATGCAAAAGTAAGTGAAAACAGCAAGGACATTCTAGGCAGTTTGGATTAGGCTGCATTCCTGCTATCTACTTAAAATGTTTTCATGTTTATTTTTCCCCAGCACTATTGTTAGCAGTGTCATTTTAAAACCTAATAAAATTCTTCCATTTAAGCCCTTTTTTCCCCCCTAAAATGTTTCATCAATCATAGTAAAACTGTGTTCTGTCATGGGATAATTGCAAATTGGCAAGCCAAAAAGGGCATCTACATGTCCTCGTCCCCCTTATCTCTATACTGGGCAGGAATGACAGCCAATTTATTAGTTGAGATATAGTTAAACTCATCAAATAAAATACTGTTTTCTGCCTCTGTGATGTTTTCTGTTACAGTATCAAAGTTGTTTCTTTCAAAGCCCATTTACAGATGGCTGTGATAGCAGTTAGTTATGCCTAATGACTTTGTTGTGCAGACTTATTGAAAATGAGAACATCTTGGTTCTGGCTAAACGACTCATACTAGATATTCTGGTAGCAGAAGGACATATAATCAGAATAGAATTCTGCTTATTGCTGTGTTAAAAAATTTTACAAAAGCTTTGAGTCGAGAAGATAAGCCCCAGTCCTGGATTTATTTACAAACAGTTGTGTTATTTCAGGCAAGTCACTTAGTTCTATTTTGTCTGTGTTTTTTTCATCCACAAAGTGCTGATATTAATAATATACTGTCTAAATTTCTGCAGAAAGGTTCTCAGCAATAAATAAGATGGTGAATATAACTGTACTTAAATAAATAAAACTTTGAAGCTATTTTATTCCTAAGTATTTTAATCTTTAAAATAGGAATTCGCCTACTCATAATATAAAAATATAATTTCTGCTTATGATTACTTAGTCCAGAGTTCTGAAAAAATCCAAGTATATATTTGGAGAGATTCCTGTTTTAATGTGAAATCTATAATTGTTGTATTTTTAAAATCTTTACAACCAGGGGCGCCTGGGTGGCTCAGTAGGTTAAGTGTCCGACTTCAGCTCAGGTCATGATCTTGCAGTTGTGGGTTCCAGCCCTGCATTGGGCTCTGTGCTGGCAGCTCAGAGCCTGGGGCCTGCTTTGGATTCTGTGTCTTCCTCTCTCTCTGCCCCTCCCCCACTTGCTCTCTCCCCAAAATAAATAAATATTTTTAAAAAAATCTTTGTAACCATCACACTTAACTATGATTCAAAAAGCCATAATCTGTATAATACTTTGTTATAAAAATAAAACATAAGTGAAAAATTAACTGAGGATTCAATTTTAACTGTGCTAGAAAAGGAATATCTCCTTTGGAGCACTAACTCCTTGTACTTGCTAGTTTATAGCAGGCAAACCTTGCAGGCTGACATAAAAATATAAATAATATGGACTAACATGCCAACATTTCAGCTTTTATAGTACTCCCAGAGATACCTAAACAATCAGTGTTAATTTAAGGGGAAAAAAATGGGACATTTCCTTATCTCATGTCCCAACAATTTTGTAGCAAACAATAAAATGATTTTCCAAGATCAAGTATAACTAGAATCTTCTTTTAGATAACCTACTAAGGCACCTGGGTGGCTCAGTCGGCTAAGCATCTGACAGTTGGTTTCAGCTCAGGTCATGATCTCAGGGCTCATGAGTTTGAACCCTGCATTAGGTTCTGTGCTGATGGCGTGGAGCAGAGCCTGCTTCAGATCCTCTGTCTCCTTCTCTCCCTTACCTTGCTCTCAAGCTCTCTCTCAGCCTGTCAAAAATAAACATTTAAAAAATATATTAAAAAAATAAATAACCTACTCCAAAGACCAATAGCTGGAAAGAACAAGAGATTATAAGTATTAAAACTACTGGACCCATTTACATCTATCTTTTTTTTTTTTTAATTTTAGAGTGAGAGTATGTGTGAGTTGGGAGAGAGGCAGGGGCGAGGTGGGGGGGGGGGAAGAAAAAGATGGAGAATCCTAAGCAGGCTCCATGGTCAGAGTAGAGCCTGATGTGGGGCTCGATCTCACCACCATGAGATCATGATCTGAACCAAAATCAAGAGTCAGATGCTTAACCGACTGAGCCACCCAGATGCCCCTATCTATCTCTTATAAGAAGAAGAAAGTAATTGCTAACGTTTACTGAACATTTATTATGTGCTAGGCAGTCACATTACTGTGTCATTTAAATACTAAAACAAAACTCTGAAGTAATATTGCCCCATTTTATGGATGAAAACACTGAAGGCACAGAGATGTTAGCACACAGCAGGACAGAGCATTAGACTGTCAGAGCTGGGTTTTAAATCTGACAGCTGAGCTGATGCTGTAAAATATTAAGCAAGACTTATATCATCTCCAATGAACATGGTGACAAAAGAACTATTTTCCAATGAGAAAGGAAAGTTTATTTTATCTTGACAGTAATGACAGCATAGAACGCCCCCCACCAAAAAAACAAAAAAACAAAAAAAAGAAAGAAAAAAAGAAAAAAAAAAAAGAAAAAAAAACCCAGTAATTTGAATCCTGGTTGAAAAGAGCCATCATGAAATTGGGAAAAACACATATTGAAGAGTCACATAGGTCAAACTTTGAATCTTATATGACATGTCCAAAGTTTAATTTCCCCACCAGCAAAATGGAATCAAGGATGTCCACTGGAGGGTTATTGTGAAGATTAAGAATCCATTAAAGAGGAGAGAGGGAAGAACAGGTGGAATAAAGAGGATTTCCAGGGCAGTAAAAATGGTCTGTATGATTCTATACTGGTGGATACATTTCATTATACATTTTTCCAAACCTGCAGATTATACCCCAACAGTGAACCCTACTGTAAACTGTGGTCTTTAGGTGATAATGTGTCCAGATAAGTTCATCAGTTGTAACAAATGTACCACTCTAGTGGGGGTGTTGTTGATAATGGAGAAGGCTGTGCAAAGTGTTGGCTTAGGGGGTGTATGGACAATTCTATACCTTCCTCTCAATTTGCTATGAACTTAAAATTGCTTAAAAAAATAAAGACAAAAAGAAAAAAAAACATTAAATATCTTCAGGTAGTACTTGGCACACTGGAGGTGTTATAAATATTAAGAATAATAAAACATACTAACTTTTGATTTTTTAATGTTTTTTATTTATTTTTAAGACAGGGAGAGAGCATGAGCAAGAGAGGGGCAGAGAAAGAGGGAGACACAGAATCAGAAGCAGGCCCCAGGCTTTGAGCTGTCAGCACAGAGCCCAATGCAGGGCTCGAACTCAAGGACTGTGAGTTCATGACCTGAGACGAAGTCAGACACTCAACCGACTAAGCCACCCAGGCGCCCCAAAACATACTAACTTTTGAATAAATACGAAGGAATGAAAACAATTACTTTTAACCCACTGCTTAGGTTATGTAAAGCCCATATTTATCTTTTTTTTTTTTACGTAAAGCCCATATTTATCATCATACTGTATGGTCTCTTTTATGTAAAGCCCATATTTATCATCATACTGTATGGTCATGATGAAAAAGTTTGAATTTTCTATCAGTATGAATTTTAGATTTAATATTTATAGTCAAATCTTCATTAAGACAGGAAATAAAAACTTATAAATTATTGCCTAATTTTAAAAGTAGAATTAATAGATTTAACTATAGATTTTATTGACTTCCAAGTTTTCTGGTGTAGCAAATTTAGAACAAATGGAAATTACAAATATGTTAAAAAGAATAAAGTCTAACACATGAGGAACTTACATTAAAAAAAAAAGCTTCATTCCTATAGCAAAGCTTTATAATTTAAGGACTGTATAATTTCACATTAGTACATTGATATGAGTTTGTTAAATTAGAAAGGGAACACGCTGGAAATAAAATTTATTATTTAGAAGATGAAGAGAAGGGTGGTGGCTATTTGGTTTTACAAATATAACTGCTTACTGCCAAAACTTTCTCAAATTCTGCACAACAGTTCTGTTTTCTAATTAATTTCTCGAATTGTAAGACCTTTCACATAGTTTCATGGCCAAAATACATCTGCACATGTTTCCCCTCAAATGTTTTTTATACCACAGCGATACTCCATCTGTTGTCGCCGCCTTGCCTGTGCGGCACCAAAAGTGTGGGAAGTCTGCTTGGGAAATAAGATTGCCAGTGGACCCTGCTCCCACCGGGTGGGGGCCTCTCAGCTATGAACATCAGACTGGATTCAGTTGCAAAGCACATATTTCTGTGGTTTTAAAGGAAGCCAGACAGGTGGCACCCTTAGGTTGTTAGCATTTGCATTTTCTCTCAAATATCAAGTTCTCTCCACTTTATTCCAGATTTAGTTTCTTCTTCTTTTTTTTTCCCTTTGAGTTAGTTTCAAAGCATTTTTAAAAACAAGTTCCTGGTTTTGGTTCAGATTTTAAGAGTTAAACCAAGAACTTTTGTTATCCATTTTATATCTTTAAAATGAGTTTAGTTTTGCTTCATGTAACAGAGCAAATATCTAGTAACTCGTTTTCGTATTCACGTAAGCATTATACATAAGCTATGTATATATAGAGATTACCTTCAGTTATAAGGAAACAAAGGATTCTGAGTGACTCTTCTGATTATAATTAAAGATATTATTTAAAGGGGCCCCTGGGTGGCTCAGTCAGTTAAGCATCTGACTTCGGCTCAGGTCATGATCTCACAGTTTGTGGGTTTGAGCCCTGCATCAGGCTCTGTGCTGACAGCTCAGAGTTTTGACCCTGCTTCAGATGTCTGTGTCTCCCTCTCTCTCTCTGCCCCTCCCCTGTGCGTGCTCTGTCTCTCCCTCTGTCTCAAAAATAAATAGACATTAAAAAATTAAAAATATATTATTTAAAAATACTCACATAAACATTTATGGTTTTAAAGGTATCCGTATTGGAGAACCTGGGTAGCCTAGGAGGTTGAGCATCCCACTTTGGCTCAGGTCATGATCTCATGGCTCTGCTTGTGGGGCTGAGTCCTTGGTCCGGCTCTGTGCTGACAGCTCAGAGCCTGGAGCCTGCTTCGGATTCTGTGTCTCCCTCTCTCTCTGCCCCTCTCCCACTCATGCACTCTCTCTCTCTCTCTCTCTCTCTCTCTCTCTCTCTCTTTCTCAAATACAAATAAACATTTAAAAACTTTAATAAAAAATAAAAAGACATTCCTATGACTATATTTAAAGTTTCAAATAAGGTATATTTTATGAGCAAGTACAATAAATATATTGTACTTGAATATAATGTATATTTGAATAAAATGTAACATATATCAATTTCTCCTAAGTGATGTGGGATGTAGCATGCATGGCAATAGTTCAGTGACAACAAAAATAAGAAGGAAGTCTATTTATATAATGTTAATTTAAACACATAAAACACATTTTTCAATGAGTTTTGCCACCTAAAATCTTTACAATAAATTGACCAAATTATTATCTTTCTCCACTTATAAACTGTGCTAAAATATCCATTATTGCTACAGGGTTTTTGTTTCATGTTGTTTGCTCATTTGTATTCATATTCTATAGTTTTCCTCTTCAAAACTCTAAGAAGAGTTTTGACTAGTTTAACAAATTGTTTGGAGCAACTGAGGAAATCTTTGGGTATTCATGAACATTAACTTCGATTTCATTATTGGATTATTGAGCCTTTTGTGATAATCTTTAAAGAAAAGTATATTCTCTTTTCTTTGCTTGATCAGTATACTGAACACACACACACACACACACACACACACACACACACACACCCATTTCTTTCAAGCACCCCTTACTAGAGTGCACAACCACAGACCTTCTCCCCCTGTGATGCTACCTCTCCTAATATTCTCTCAAATATATACACAAACACAAGTATCTTTATTATATTCTAGTTCATCTTTACTGAAAAGTATTCTACTGGATTTCTAATTTGGCAGCAATTAGTCTGATTTTAAATTATTATTTAATAATAACCTATAAAATTACAGGGAAAATCACAACCCTTTGTTATAACTTCTTGTGGATACAGGTGAATTTTAGTGCCTATTAATTTTAGATTTATTTTCTTCTACTTTTTCAGGTATTTACTGGCAAGTTATTCGTGCCATTTGGCTTTAAAATTTTTTTATAGTGTCTCTTTTAAACATATGACTCCAAAATTTTAGGAGGTAAAAAATAATAAAAAGAATGGAAATACATCCATGATGCCTTTCACTTTTATACTGTATTATACCCAAGGAAACAGTATTGCTGTATTAATTTCCTTTTACTGCTATAACAAATTACCACAAACTTGGTGGCTATCAGCAACACAGATTTATTATCTTGCAATTTTAGAGGTTGGAGTCTGAAGTGAGTTCAAGGGGGCTAAAATGTGTCAGTGGGACTGAGTTTTCTCCAAGAAGCTCCAGGGAAGAAACCATTTTCTTGCCTTTCTGGCTTCTAGAAAGAGCCTCATTTCCATTGTCAAAGCTAGGGATGGCTAGTTGAGTCTTTCTCAAATCTCTTCACTCTGAAACTGATACATTCTGCCACCTTCTTCCACATTTTAGAATACTTGAGAGAGACAATGGGCTCACCCAATCTAAGATAATTGCTCTATTTTAAGGTCACATGATTAGCAACCTTAATTTCATCTGCAAACGTAGTTTCTTCTTTCCATGTAACATGACATTCTTAGAAGTTCTGAGAATTAGGGCATGGATACCCATGGGGGCCATTATTCTGCCTACCACCTATTTCACATGGTGAAGAAACATTAACAAAAGAAACAAATAGACTGCAGCGGGCAGGTGATAACATTTGTCTTTCAGATCCTATTACAATCACAAAGAAAAAAATAAATTAATTAACTTTTTTTTTCCTCCTACAGAATTAAAATCGGGAATTTATGGGATTATTAAGCAATCCTCAGTCTTGACCATTGTTTGTTTCTGGATATAACTCTGAAAAGTAGATATGAAATGGTTTCTGAGTTGCAACTCTGATGGAGGAAATGTTAATTATTACTTAGACTATCCAATGATAAATTAATGATATGACAATTATAACACAAAACCAATGGTGGTGAAAATCTATGGTTAAAACACCAATATAATGAGCAAATAAAGTTGTCAAGTTTCATAGCAGGAAGAAGATAATCCTACACTAATATTGCATTCTTGTTTTACAAATAAAAAATCTGATATGCCTTATGTCACCCAGATGGCTAGTGAGAGAAGCCTAGATGTAGAAAATGAGTCAGAACAACCTGATGTTTGAGTGTGAAAAGAATATGTTTATAGAAATATAAGGTTTTAAAACTTTTTTGGCACAAAAAAAATCTTTATTATACCCACATGTAGAAAGGTGAACAAAATAAAGATGCATAGGTCAGTGGTTTTTCATAAAGGAAATATTTATGTAATAAACGTTCAGGTTAAAAAATAGAACATTAGCAGCATCTCATGAGAACCCCCGTACCTCCTGCTAATCACTGTGCTAATTCACTCCTAGAGGTAACAACTATCTTGACTTTTATGAAATCTCACATTGCTGCTTATCTTTGTAATTTCATTGCACAAGTATGGTTACCCAACACTACATGCATTTGTCAGGTCCTGAGGTTTATAACACAATGTATATTCTATTATGTCTGATTTTTATTCCATTTGTTTATTTTTATTCAAAAGTATATTTGTGAGAGTCACTCATATGGCTTTATATATATACCTTTGCTCTATTTATTTTTATGATTCTATTTTTTTAATGTTTATTTATTTTTGAGACAGAGAGAGACAGAGCATGAATGGGGGAGGGTCAGAGAGAGAGGGAGACACAGAATCCAAAGCAGGCTCCAGGCTCTGAGCTGTCAGCACAGAGCCCAATGCGGGGCTCTAACTCACAGACTGTGAGATCATGACCTGAGCCGAAGTCGGACACTCAACCGACTGAGCCACCCAGGCACCCCTTTATGATTCTATTTAATAATTATTCCATTATATGACTAGACTCCAATTGGCTTAACATTCTACTGATAACGGTCAATTGAACTGTTTGCATTTTTGAATATTAGAAATATTGATACAAATATTTTTATATTTTTTGATGTTTGTGTGGTAGAATTGATGGGTTATAGTGCACACATATTTTCAAATATACTAGATAATACCAAACTGTTTTCCAAGGTGGTTATATCAACCTATATTCATATTAGCAGTGTCCCACTATTCCCAAATTTCATTTGATATTGACAATCTTTAAAAATTTTACCCATCCTGGTAAGTATGTAGTATTAACTCATTGTTGTTTACTTTTAATCTCTGTAATTATTAACAAATGTGAGCATTTTTCTTATGTTTTCAGGACATTTAGATATCTCTTTTCATGGCTTGCTTATTCAAGTCTGTTACCCATTTTCTATTGGGCTCTTTGCCTTATTATTATTTTTTAGAAGTTTTTTATCTATTCTATATAAAAGCCATTGATTACATGTGTTGCATTTATCTTCTCCCACTATATAGCTTGCCTTTTCTTTTTCTTTTGTATTTTTAAGTTTATTTATTTATTTTGAGAAGGAGAGAGAGTGAGAGAGAGAGACAGAGAATGGGGTAGGGGCAGAGACAGAGGAAGAGAAAGAATCTCAGAGCCTGCTTGAGATTCTGCCGAGTCAGTGCAGAGTCTGGACACAGGGCTGGAACCCACAAACCTTGAGATCATGACCTGAGCTGAAATCAAGAGTCAGACACTTAATGGAATGAGCCACCCAGGTGCCCCTGGCTTGCCTTTTCATTAATGATATAATTTGATGAAAAAAATTAATCTAGTACATTTATATTTCCTTTTATGGTTACTACTATTCTTTCCTATAAAAGAAATCATTTCTTAACCTCCCAATCTTCTTACCTCCTAACCTCCTAATCTTTTACAAGCTGTTCTGATTTTAATGTCATCTAAAGATGTACAATTCACCTGAAACTGTTATATATGTTGTAAACAGCAGACATGCTTTTCATTTTTCTACATGGATATCTAATTGTTTTATCACCACTTGCTGAAAAGACCATTCTTTCTCCAGAGATTTCTGCAAAATCTCTCTTATTATAAATAAAAACAAGCATGCAAAAGAAATAGAAAACTAACTTAAAGAAATTGAGTCTATAATTAAATATTTCCACCAAAACAAAACACCAGGCCCTATGTGGTATACCATTTGGATGATATAAAGAAATAATGTCATTTCAAAAATTCTTTCAAAGAACAGAAAAAATGGAATTCTATATAACTAATTATAATAAACCAGAAAAATCTAAAAATCTAGAAGCCTGAACAAGGATATTATGAAAAAGAAAAATTACAGTTCAACTTCATTCATAAACATTGATGCAAAATATCAAAACAGATAGCAGTAAATCTAATCTAGTCAAACACAAAAATGGGTAATGCATGATAGCTAATGATTTACTCCAGCAATATAAAGATTGTTGAACAACTGAAAACCAATTAAATTTACCACACTAGTAGTATAAAGAAAAAAATGGCATGAACATCTTAATAAAGAAGGACTTCACAAAATTTAACATCTATCCCTAATGAAAATTTTTATACGTTAGAAATAAAAGAGATAATACAATAAATACAATATTTAATGATAAAAGAAAGTTTTTTCTTTGAGATTAGATATAAGAATGTCTGTTTTTATTACTTTTATTCATCACTGTACTTGAGGTCCAGTGAGGCAATAAAAAGAAATAAAAGGGATAAGTATTAAAAGGAAAAGAGTAATACTGTAGATGATTTAATAAATTATCAGAAATATAAATAAATGTAACACGCTCACTAGATATAAAGTCAAAATAAGAAAAATATCAGTTCCATTCCTTTTATACAGCAATAAAAGCAATAAACTTTTTAACAATAAGAAATAAGCAATGAAGTTAAAATATCAGTTAAAACACCAAAAAGTCACAGGTATCTGCAAATAAGCTAAAAAAAAAAAAACTAAACGAAACAAACAAAAAACAAACACACAAATAAAAACCTGTGCAAGCTGTCTACAAAGATGATTAACCACTATTGAGAAATGTCAAATTATTGTAAAGCAGGAATATACCATGTTCATGGATTGATTACCTCATACAGATATCCATTTCAAACTATTTTTATATATAATCCTTGCATTTTGAAATAAAATCCCAGCCCCCCAAATCAAGCATTTATATGGAGCTATTCATGCTATTTTTTCAATTTACATAACAATACAGAGTGATGAAAATGAATAAAAGAGATCAGATTTACTCTCTTGTCAGAAATAATCAACCTTAATGACAATAACAAAACAAGAAAAATATGTGAAACAATGGTTTTCAAGACCTTGGACAACAGATATAAAAAGACACTAATCCCTGGAGATGATTAAAAAAAAAAATGAGGTAAGCTTCCTGCCTTGAGAGAATTTCTTGCCCATGACCCAGATGGAGCCTAATGAACCCTTTGAGTTGAATAGATGGAGCTAACAGTCCCAGAAGACCAGGGTATCTAGGGTTCACAGGACAGGAAAGAAAGGGAGGGAGGGAGGAAGGCAGGAAGGCAGGAAGGCAGGAAGGCAGGAAGGAAGGAACGAAGGAAGAAAGGAAGGAAGGAAGGAAGGAAGGAAAGGCTGCAGAGAGAAAAACTCCTAGAGGACTGCAAAGGTTCACGTGAGGATTCGGCAAAGTACTGATTAGTGCTGCATGTGAAGAAAGAATCATCTGAAAGGATAAGAGCGCGGTACCTCTTGCTCACACAGCAAGTTTCTGCTCCCATAGGCAGATGGAAAACAAGAAATTAGGTAGAATGTTTAAATGTTAAGTTTCAGCAGTTTCTCCCACATGTTCAAAAATTACATATAGACATGGAGGGGCACCTGGGTGGCTCAGTCAGTTAAGCGGCTGATTCTTGATTTTGGTTCAGGTCAGGATTTCATAGTTTGTGGGTTCAAGCCCCACACTGGACTCTGTGCTCATAGTGTGGAGCCTGCTTCTGATTCTCTGTCTCTCTTTCTTTCTGCCCCTCTCCCACTCTCACTCGCTCTTAAAAATAAAAAAAAAGTTAAAAAATAATAACATAAAAAATACATATGAGCATGGAATATATAAAAAAAAAAAACCCACAAAACCCAGAGATAAAATCTCCAATTCTGGTGTAAAAAATAACCTGCATGTCTGTTTTTGTTTTAATCTGAGTTTTGTTTTAATGTATTAAGTTTGGAAAGGAAGGAGTAAAACTGTTTTTATTGGAAAATTATACCATCATCTATTTGGAAAGAATAGTCTTTTAGCAAATAGTGATAAAATATTTGTATATTCATATGTTATAGAAACAAAAACAAAACACTTTAATCCATACCTTATACCATGTGTAAATACTAATTCAAATGGATCATAGACCACAATGTAAAACCAAATGCAGGATGAATCTGTGACTTATGTTATAAAAATGTTTTTTAGATATAGCACAAAAAGCAGAATCCATAAAAGATCAAACTGATAACCTAAACTTAATCAAAATTAAAAAATGTAAAGTCATAGACTGGGAGAAAGTTTTTGCAAAGCATGTATCTCAAGAAAGACATATCCATAATATATTGGAAAAAAAAACCTAAAAATTCAGTAGTAAAAAAGCAACTTGGGGCCCCTGGGTGGCTCAGTAGGTTGATAGTCTGAGTCTTGATTTTGCCTCAGGTCATGATCTCACAGTTTGGGAGTTTGAGCCTGGCACTGGGCTCCACACTGATGAGGAGGAGACTGCTTGGGATTCTGTCTCTTCTGATCTCTCTACCTCTGTCTTTCTCTCAATAATAAATAAATCAACTTAAAAAAATATGAGATAATTTAAGAAAAAAAAAAGCAACTCAATAATTTTGGGCAAAATATTTGAACACATACTGCACCAAAGATAGGGAATGCAAAGAAGCACATGAAAGATATTCAACATCATCAGTAACTTGGGAAATGCAGATTAAAGCCACAATGAGAAACCATTCAATATCTACAGGAAAAGCTAAATTTAAATGATGGCCCATACCAAATGACCATGAGGAAGTAGAGCACCTGTATCTCTCATACATTATCTATGGGAAAATAAAAGTCATTCAACCATTTTGCAACGCATTTTGTCAGTTTCTGATAGACTTAAACATACACTTACCAAATGAACTAGGAATTCTATTTCTAGGTGTTTACTCAAGAGAAATTTTCCACTCTAATGCTTATATATGAATATTCATAGTTTTATTCATAATGGCCCCAAACAATAAATAACTCAAATGTCCATCAACAGTGAATGATTAATAAATTCTGAATGTTTCTCAGGAAAAAAAATGGAATAAATTACTGACACATTCCACAACATGGATGAATCTCAAAATTATTATGCTGAGAAAAAGAAGCCATATGCAAAAAAAAGGATATATTTAATGATTGCACACATTTGAGATAAATCAGATTGGGATGACAGAAATTTGAGCAGGGTTTGTCTCAGACCTGGCTTGGGGCTAGGGACAAGATTGACTGTGATGGATTAAATGAAAGCTTTCTAGAGTGATGGAAATGTTCTATATATTGACTTAGCACTGGTTACATGGCTTTATAAATTTATCAAAACTCAACAGATACATTGAAAGTGGATGAATATTGTTGTATGCAAACTACACCACAATAAAGTTGATTAAAACTGCAAATTGCTAACTACTTCTAAGATACTCTTGAAGAAAATAAGGTGAGATGAGTCTAACAGTAGAGACCTAATATAAAGCTACAGTATTTAAGACCATGTGGTACTGATGCAACGATAGACAAATGGACAAATGAAATCAAACACAGAACTCGGAAACAGATCCATATGCAAATATATGTGTGTATAGAAGCAGTAGTGATAACAGTAGTCCTAGTATGTGTGTATACTGGTAAGTAGTTTGGAGAGTAAGTGCTATTTTTCTGGCACTCCTGGAATCTAGCTATGGACTATTTATGCTAATGAATACAGTGTATACCTAGGTGTGAACTTCACCTGGAATTAATCAAAATACCAGTCACCCCTATTACTTATTGGTAGTAGAAAATACTAGCAAAGAAATATAAGCCACTAGGCCAGAAAAGAAACTCATTAAATAAAAAAGAATTCAACAAATAATTAACATTTTACCAAGTTCATACTCAAATTAACAGCATTCTCCCCACCAATTTTTGCAACCATGTAAATTTCCATAGCCATTTCTCCCTTCGGCTCTGTCCTTCCATTTACCATGACTAGGTAGAAAAGCTTTGGGGTTCAGCTTCTTTGGCATCTAAAATAACAAGACTTTGGGGCACCTGGGTGGCTCAGATGCTTAAGCCTCCGACTTCAGCTCAGGTCATGATCTCATAGTTCCTGAGTTCAAGCCTGGTGTTGGGCTCTGTGCTGATGGCTCGGAGCCTGGAGCCTGCTTCGGATTCTGTGTCCCCTTTTCTTTCTGCTCCACCCCCAGGCATGCCATGTCTCTCTCCCTCTCTCTCAAAAATAAACATTAAAAAACCAAAACCAAATCAAAAACAAACACAAAATAAGAAGACTTCTATCTGGCTCTCAGACCCTAAGTCATGTGTCAAATCTTCAGTATCCCATTTTCTTCCAGTTTAAGAGTACCCATTGTGATCTTCATTCCTGACTCTACTCTCTGTGCCTATTGTCAGGCCCCAGATTTCTGGGGCTTGGGGGACTGACTTCTGGTGGGTTTTCTTGCCCTCTACTAAGCGTCTATTAGACCATCTATTGGCATAACTGATCCTTTCATCCATACAACTATTTTTGCATTAAAAATGTACTGCCTACTTTATAGCTGACAATCTAAAAGTGAGAGGCAGTATCTTTGCCTACAAGAACATGGGGATGAAAAGCTACAATTTCCAAGTAGAAAATTGCCTGAATAATCAATGTTTCAATTCCTCTCTCATGTAATTCCTTAGGCCATTGTTGCCAGACATTTCTGTTTTTATTATCATTTTTTTTCTCATAACCTTACTCTTAAGTGTATATGAAATATACTTCCCTTTGAGAAGGATTCCCTGAGAAACCTTACAGTATTTTTACAAATATGCACAAGACCAGACTAACATTTATCAAGTATATTCCAGGTGCTGAAATCTGTAAGTGCTTTACATGTGTTGTTTCAATTGATCCTTACAAAAACTCCCGTGGGTTGGATTTTATTAGTTCTATTTCACCAGTTAGAAATTAGAATCAAAGAGGTTGATTTTTCACTGTTTACCAAGCTGGAAAGCTTGGAGTCAAGACTCAAATACAAGTTAATGTAATGCCAAAGATCTGATTCATTTTTCTTCTCTATTTTAACATCTATATAATAGTATAGTATTAGTAACGTATAGTTTAGTATAGCACAGCATATATATTAGATTGATAACTAATATCATTGTTTTACATTTTAATACTTTTGGACTGTTAATACTTACCATTTGCCACTAGCAGCAGCAATATTTAGAGTTAGTTATGAGTTAAATTTAATGAAAACCCATCTCCAAATGTGCCTAACTTAAATCCAGAAAACATCACAACCTCCTCTAGACCCTGCACAGTTATCTCTCTAATGGGGCTGGCCTTTCTAAGAAAATAAAACAAAGTTTCAAGATAATTTGTAAATGGTTAACCTGACCCTCAAAATATAATAAACACTGTTCACAGTCATGACAGATACAGACCCCAAACTTAAATGTCATTTCCTTTCACAACTTAAAAAGCCTTTGTTTTCAAAATTAACTTCAAATCTTCTAGTTGGCTATTTAAGTCCATTGGCCACAGCTTGGTACTGAAACTCCTTCACAAGCCAGCCCTTGGTTGTATCTGCCTGTTCACCGCTCACCCCCTTTGTACCCAGTGTTGCAGATCTATAAAGTGCTTGAAGATTTTCAGACAACTCACACTCTCATTTTCAGAGCCATTAAACATATGCTTCCAACATAGCATTTTTTCTTAACCTCACTTGAATAAAGAATACTAATGTTTTAGGACACACTCAGATTTCGTCATTTGCTGGCAGCCTTCCTCCTTACTCATCTGCTCATGCATGGGGTTGGGGGGTAGGGGGCACACATGCGTGCACGGAAGACTGGAAGGCTTCCCTCCCCTCATGTGCTACGTCTTTGCAGTGTTCATATTCACCCCGAGTTCCGATCTTTTTTATTTACTGTATGACTTGTTCATTTGGCGTCCTTCTAAAGAGTAAGGACACCTTTGCTTCTTTCCAGTACTTCATACTTTTTCCAGCTAATTTAGTTAAAATAAAACAAAACACTGCTTCTTACAATATAACATTGTCTTCAGGAGAGACCTATAAATCAAGTCCGTTTGAGTGTTTCATTGAAAACCAGTGCTAACTTCTACAATTAAAATACTTTACTTAATATTCTTAAAACAGAAGATTTTACAGTCACCGAGGAGTTAAAGCTTTATTTATATAGCAGGTCAGAAAATTCAGAAGAAATCTTTAGTAACTAGTTTACCATTGAGAACACTAACTGAAGCCTAATGAAATTTATGAGCAGCTCTGAAGAAATATTTTATTTCTTCACAGAATTACAAGGCTGGGAATGAACCAGAGAGGTCGCTGAGTTCATCTCTCATGTTTAAATCATCCTGGAGAAATAAAAATCTACACTGTAAAAGCAGATATGACAACTTCTCTTTGTACTCATTCCAGTACGTAACACCTTTCACCCTAAACACCTCTCCCTAAACGTAACCTAAATTTCTATTGCTAGAGTTTAAACCCATTTCCTCTGGTACCATCACTATTCAAGCCTGAGAATAGTAGGTTAATTTCCAGCAGGTGAGCAGCAGCTTGAACAGTATCGTCTATTACTGGAGCCCTGAGCACCTCCTTTGTCTCAGTTTGAATAGTCATTTTCCAGAATTGTGTTACTCTTTATGACAATTCTCGCAGTTCTTGCCGAAGGCACCAGCCTCTCTCTATAGCGGCCTTCTCATTTTTACTCCTGTGCCCTCCAAAAGCAGTCCCGTTATCATGCAAACTTCAAAGAGGACAGAATAAAAAACATCTGCTGAAAGTAAAACAGATTAATTAATACGAAGTGACTAATATAGACAAATTGGTCATAATGAAGCCACGATTATATTATTGCCATTCCCTTTATGATGTCTCCAATTATTTTGTGTCAATTTATCCCAGTGCTGATTCAGGTATAAAATTTAAATTGTAACATTTTTTTTGCCTATGAAATGGCTACAATGAAACCCCCTACTTTATAGGATTCATAAGGATATTACGAGTGAATTATTGCATTTAGTAGGTGCTCAGTAAATGTTAGTTCTTAGTAGTAGCAGTATTTGCAGTAGTACTGATGATCTTTCATTCTTTTTAAATATATGAATAATTGTGTATATAAACCACAATTTCTTTATCCATTCATCAGTTGATGGACATTTAGGCTCTTTCCATTATTTGGCTATTGTTGAAGTGCTGCTATAAACATTGGAGTACAAATGCCCCTATGCATCAGTACTCCTGTATGCCTTGGGTAAATTCCTAGCAGTGCTATTGCTGGGTCATAGGGTAGGTCTATTTTTAATTTTCTGAGGAACCTCCACATTGTTTTCCAGAGTGGCTGCACCAATTTGCATTTCCACCAACAGTGCAAGAGGGCTCCTGTTTCTCCACATCCTCTCCAGCATCTATAGTCTCCTGATTTGTTCATTTTGGCCACTCTGACTGGCTAAGTGAAATAAGTCATACAGAGAAAGACAGGTACCATATATTTTCACTCTTATGTGGATCCTGAGAAACTTAACAGAAGACCATGGGGGAGGGGAAGGGAAAAAAAAAGTTAGAGAGGGAGGGAGCCAAACCGAAAGAGACTCTTAAAAACTGAGAATAAACTGAGGGTTGATGGGGGTGGGAGGGAGGGGAAAGTGGGTGATGGGAATTGAGGAGGGCACCTGCTGGGATGAGCACTGGGTGTTTTATGGAAACCAATTTGACAATAAATTCCATTTATTTATTTATTTATTTATTTATTTATTTATTTCATTTCATTTCCCATTCAGCCATTTGTTAGCTGGCAGATGCCTTGCAATACATCAGTTTCTGCATCTGAAAGTCAGGTGGTATGAGGATTATATGAGTTAATATAATTGAAGATCCTAAGACAGTTCCTGGCACAAAGTAAGCATGTTATAGCTCTTATTATTTCTATTATGATTACTTCTATTATTGCAAAATAATAAGGACTAATGAAAGGAGCAAAAATAATACCAAACTAAAATACTAGACTATAAAAACAACTCAGACTAGGGATGGACGATTGGTATTGAAATATTTAAATTCTCATATTTTGAGGGGGATGCAGAGATACTGATTATCTTTGGCTTGTTTAGTTAATTACACAAACTGAAAATTAAAGATACTACTAAAAGAAAAGAAACAGGAAAGGAAAATATCTGCTGGGCCCACCTGAATAAATTGTGAATGTAGCCATCTAGGCAGAAAAGGCAGGTCATTTGTGAGAGGTCAAAGTTAAACTAGCCTGAATCTCTGATATGTCCGCAGTCAGCACCAGAAGACAGAGAGTGGTGTAGGGAGTTCTAATGAAAAGACAGTTTGACTTAGAAATAGTATGTTCATACAAAATTTTTAAGTATAAAAGGGGTTGTTAGACATCTCCAATGTAGAGGACTGAAAACAGCAGTGGTCAGAAACCCTTCTTGAAAAAACATCTTCAATGATTAAACTCAGTTAATTAGAGATATTTTTAAATCACCTGAAATGGAGAATCGATAGTGAAAATTACTCAAGGGAAGCACTAAAACCTTTTAAACATAAAATCAAGACTAAACTTCTATGGGAATTGTGGTCGAACAGAATATCAATAGTACAAGCTTTGGCAAAGTAAAAATAGTATAAGCAAAAAATAAGCAGGTAAAAAAGAAAGAGAAGGGAGAAGAAAGTGTTATTATGATAACTGATTCATCTTTTAGTTTTTTCACTTTATTTAATTTGAGATAGTGAATGAAGGGGGAGGGGCAGAGAGAGAGAGAGAGAGGATCCCAAGCAGGCTCTGAGCTATCAGCTCAGAGTCCAAGGGGCTTGAACCCATGAACTATGAGATCAAGACCTGAGCCAAAAGCAAGAGTTGGATGCTCAATCGACTGAGCCACCCAGGAACCCCAACTGATTCATCTTTTATAGCAGTGGACAAATCAGTACTATCTGAAATTAAAACAAATGGTTAAAAAATTATCTCAGCACTCAGATTCTATTTACACCTTTTTTTCTTACATTAACAGTTCTTTTGAAGTTTATTATCTTGCAGCTAAAATTAGAAATCTGCAATGAGTAATTCTTTCAGTTTTATTTCATTTTGTTACTTCTAGTAAAATGAGAGTGGGTACCTTTCAGTAACATAATAATCAGTTATAATTATCACATCTATATCTATCTATCTATCTATCTATCTATCTATCTATCTATCTATCTGTCTGTCTATCTATCTATCCATCTATCCATCTATCTATCATCTATCTATCTAATGTAGCAACTATTTCCCTTAACTATAGTATCTTTTACAGGTACACGTAAAAGGGCCACAGAATAATGTTTATTAAATACATAAAAGCTGGTTTGGTGGGGGTATGGAGATTTGAGTGATGTTTTGCTTTCTCCTTCATAATTTTCAAATGGCTTAAAATTTTTATAATGAGTATATATCACACACAAAACAAAAATTTATTTTATTTTATTTTATTTTATTATTTATTTATTTTAATTTAATGAGGAAGAGACTGCACAAGCAGGGGAGAGGGGCAAAGGGAGAAGGAAAGAATCCATGACCCTGGGATCATGACCTGAGGTGAAATCAAGAGTCAGATGCTCAACTGACTGAGCTACCCAGGCACCCCACAAAAAATGTTATTCTAAAATAATATTTATAAACAATACTTATAAATAAAAGAAGTACAGAATTTATTCCTTATGTGATAAATTTAAAAACAGTATCTAAATCTTTAATTGTCTCACACAACTAACATAATATGCTTCCTGAAGTAGTAATTTCAGGTTTGTTGAGAGCTATTATAGAATCTCTCATTTCCCATCTAAATAAAGACAAGGATAAAAATTACACATAAGAAACCCTCTTAGGTTGTGGAAGATATGAGTGGCCAAACTTAAGCAATATATGAAAAATATGATTCATATTTAAGTTTTTATACAGCAGAATAATAACTAATTGACTGTTTTTTGGCAATGAAATCTACAAAAAATGTTAATTTTTTAAAAAGCAGTATGCATTATTTTTCTTCTCCAACTGTCAAAAGAGGAGAAATAAAATAATATTTTGCAACTAATAAAATAAAATTGAGATCCAAATGCAAACTATGTTTCTACTCAAATTCAAATATTTTCCAAGTTGTTGACTCATCATAACTAAAAGCAGCTGGTGTCCTATTCAAAATGACTGCAAACAATCTGAGTTAACACCTCAAAAGATTATCAAGAATAGAAAAAATGTATCTTGGCAAAGAGATTGGATAAAGTGTCTAAAAATGAATTTGACCATAAGGGAGGTGTTTTGTAGCAATAAGATGCTTTGAAGACACTTTAATCTCAATACATGTGTCAGGGAACAAAATTAGATAAATTATGGCAGTATGGTATCATTTAAAAATGATATTTTGGAAGGAGCTGTCAGTGCTATTTTTAATAGCAAATTTTCAATTTCACATGAATTTTCTTAACATTAGTTAAAAGTAACTGCAACTCTCAATATCTAAATCAATATAATAGCACAATAACCAAATTTTCCATGCATGATTTGAGATAACCCCATAGTATACATATGACATGCTACCATGGTATACTTGTCAAAGAGGATCTCATTAGTACCAGCTGTTTTCAAATTACCATGGGGGAAATGCACCCCAAAGCGTGTACAAAAAGATCCATGGATACACAGGAAATATTATTAACATTTCTTCATTTATTTACATCTTTTCCTTTCTACAATTCAATTTTGGGGTGTTGCAAAATGTAGAGTAGTATAAATATAATTAATAAATGTACATATATTGGATGTGCAGTCTATAAAATTCTAATTTACAGCATAAATACAGAATCCCCCCAAATTTACTATCAATTTAAGTGGAATTGATTCTCTGACAATTCTAATCATTTGATAGTTATTTCACGATATACTGTTCTGAGACAATTATAAGGCAATGTTCAGTCAATATTGATTAGGGATACTCTATGAATTAAATATTTATGTCCCCATAAAATGTATATGTGATTGTATTTGGAGGCGGGGCTTTTGAGAGATAAGTAGGTTATGAGGGAGGAAACCTAATAAATGGGATAGGTGCCCTTTTAGGAAGATGAAGGGGCTAGAGTTTTCCCTCTCTTCCCTGTGAAGGTGCAAAGAAAAAATGGCCATCTGCAAATCAGGAAGTGTTCTCACCAGACATCTAGTATGTGGGCACATTGATCTTGGACTTCCCATTCTTCAGAACTGTGTGACAGAAATGTTTGTTGTTTATAATCCACTCACTCTATGATATTTTTTTTTATAGCAGCTTGGACTGATTAAGACAGAAATGATGATAATTATCTATGGGAGAAGATAGGAAACATGGCCTCATTGGAACCATCTACTGGCATGCTGCTCTAGGTGCTGGCAGATACTGTTTGATTATTTTATGTGGATAATGTTTTTGTTGCTATCCTTTTCTTTTCAATATTGCAAAACTCCTGTCATTTTTCTAGACAAGCCACATTTATTCCCTCTTTGATCCCCACCACTCAAGAATTTGAAATAGCATGTTAGGATTCTCTAGACGCCAAACTTGTGCCCGTGCTTTCGAGTAAGGCAGAATCTTTTCCTGCTCTATACCCTCACTTAGCTTGGGTGTGCTTTCCTGAGACTGAGACCCCAACTACTTTTGTCTTCATTGAATCTGTTTCCTCTAGTCTTTTTTTCATCTTCTACTTTTTCTCAATTCTTTCCAATAGCCTTTACATTTGGTCAATTTCCATACTGGGTTTTCTGTTTGCTTTCATAGCCAAACTACCTAAAAGACTGACTTTATTTCTCATGCACTGTTCAGCCCATTCTAGATTGGATTCTGTCACCAAAATTGCACCAAAGTAGCTCCTGCTAATGTCATCACTGATCTCTGTATTAAAAGGGTTACTCAGTGATTTTCCATTTTTATTGGACCTCTCAGTAGTGTCTGAAATTGTGAACTCTATTTCTCTCCTGAAATACTCATTCCCTGAGATTTAGTGGTAACATACACACTCTCTCCACATTTAAGGCCATATTTCTAAATACTCTATGCCAATTTTTATTTTCCTACTGATTAAAGATTTGAGTCTCAGAAATTGTGCTTAGTTCCTCTTTGTTTTCATTCTATGGTATCTTTATCTATAGGTAATCATATCTGCTTCCATGGCTTCCATTATTACTAACATTCTATTAAGGATTCCAAAAATTTTCTGTCTATTCAAGAATTTTCTAAGTTTTAGACCAATATATACTATTGTCTGCAACTTAGATATATGAAGAGCATGTCAGTCATACCACGTCCAAAACAGAACAAATCATTTTTCTCCATATATATTTCCTTTTAACATCAAATTCATCAACATCTACCCAATTGTTCATACTACAAATCTAAGACATATCGTTCACATCTGTCTCTCACTTAGAACATCCAGTTCATCATTAAGACCTATATATCTCTACATTTTATATATTACTCCTGCCTGTTTTCTTTCATTAATCTTAACTAAGCCAATATTCTCTCTCCAACCAATGCAACAGCCCTATATTACAAGCTTGCATCCACACTTTGATGGCCTCCAACTTATTTCCTTTGTAGAAATTAATGTGATCTTCAGAAATGTAAAAATCTAAAAATATAATCAAAATTTTTCTATGGATAAATCAGTACCCTACACCATATGGACACTGACCAACTTTTTAGATACATCTTCTACAATTCCAGCATTTTACTAACTTGTAACTTATTTTTATTCTTGGCCCTTGCATCTCTTTACCATTCATCACACCTTTAATGAGTGCATGCAATAATCATTCTTATCCCCCATTCCCATCCGTAAACACATTTTCATCAACTTCATTCCCAGCTCAATTCTCAGCTTAGACATTGTCTCCTTATGAAGGTTCCATGATCACTCAGGTCACTCAAATGATTAAGTAATCATTTGTGCGATTTTGTTTTTAATGTTTCTTTATCCTTCCAGAACCCAAAAGGGCCACATGTTTGCTCACTGCTTTACATTTAACCCTGTAAAGTGTCTAATAAATCACAAATGCTCAACTGTATATTTTGAGTGAGCAAACGCATGAATTTGTGAACAGTAATTATAAATATATGATAAATTATAAGTAAATATAAATAAATTAAAAATTAGCATCCAATTTGATTCAATATGACTGCTCTGTTGTTAAAAATTATGCTAATTATAAAATGGAATTTTAGATTTAGATTTATTGTTAGGTACTATTTATCCTATCATTTAAAATAGTTTTTTTCAGGGGCGTCTAGGTGGTTCAGTAGGTTAAGTGTCTGACTTTGGTTCAGGTCATGATCTCACAGTTTGTGGGTTGTGTCAGGCCCTGTGCTGACAGCTTGGAGCCTGGAGCCTGCTTTTGATTTTGTGTCTCCCTCCCTCTCTGTCCCTCACCTGCTTGCTCTCTCTCTCTCTCTCTCTCTCTCTCTGAAAAATAAATTAAAAAATTCTTTAAATAGTTTTTTTTAACGGCAACTGCATTTTTTGTGTATGTCTGTAATTCAGGAAAATTGACAAATGAGAATGAAAGTTGCAAAATATATTAGAATTAAAAATAACAAATTTAAAAGTGCAGAAATTTAAGATATAACCTGGTACTTTTTTTCTAAATTATAAAATGAAAGGTAATGGAAAACAAAGAAATGTTATTATATCAAGGGTTTAAACACTCTATTTCAGGACACTTTTTAAAACTTATATTGGTCACGAGTTTCTTGATAATAATTTTAAACAGTTTAAAAAAAGTGAGAGGAGTAAATTTAGACTTAAGAGAGCCTAATGGGAGTTTTCACCACTGGTCAAGTGCTTAAAAGTCTGTTTTGACATTTAAAAAAATATTTAGTTGAGATTTAGTCTCAAAAGGATGCCTTTTCATTCTTAATCAATTGAATTTGTATTTGGCCTCCTTACATTTCTACTGGAAAAATTTCCAAGAAATTACAGAGGGTTCAAATGCAGTGAATAAATATTTGATCATCCCAGGTTGACATAAGTTAAATTGTAACTCAGAAATATTGTTGAATTGAATAAGGGTGTCTAGACATATTTCCATTCAAATCTATCCTGATTCAGGATGAGATATATTACACTGATGAATGCTTGGACAACCACAGAACAGCAGAATCATGATAGAGTGATTCCAATCATTCCTCTCAACTAGTTTCTGTCAGTGAACACACATCACTTCTCCCAGGCACTGAGGATACCGGTAAGTGCTGTCCTGTGAGGTAACTATGGATCCGTGATTTCCCTCAGAGTTGAAGAATCTACGTGGAGATTATATTGAAAGGTAAGACACCAAATTCCCATCTTTGAAACAAAGTTGTGCCAAATATGAAAAGTTACTTTCCCTTATACTTTTCTTAGAGTGATCCTACTCAATGAAAAGTAAATCTTGTTGCTATATTTGATGATTTTATTGCATATATAGTGATCTTATTATATATATATTATTATATATATTATGTTATATATATTATATATATTATTTATGTATTATGATCTTATTATATATAATGTTATATATGTACACACAAACATGTATATTATATATTTCTCTATTCTAATAAGTTTTATAACAAAGCATCCAGCCAGTCTTTTTTTTTTTTAATTTTTTTTTTCCAACGTTTTTTTATTTATTTTTGGGACAGAGAGAGACAAGAGCATGAACGGGGGAGGGGCAGAGAGAGAGGGAGACACAGAATCGGAAACAGGCTCCAGGCTCCGAGCCATCAGCCCAGAGCCTGACGTGGGGCTCGAACTCACGGACTGCGAGATCGTGACCTGGCTGAAGTCGGACGCTTAACCGACGGCGCCACCCAGGCGCCCCCAGCCAGTCTTTTTAAACGTTTCATAATAATAATTAAAAACAACTATGTATGTATATATATCATCTATTTTTCTGTTTTTATTTATCTTCATATACTTTGAAATAGCTAATTTTAGTTAGACACTTGTTAAACCAAAAATATATAGAATTTCATAACAGAGAGAAATGTTCACATTTTTAGGTAAACCTTCTTGTTTTCAAGCTGTAAAAAATGATATTAATATATTTGTTAATAATGATACATAGTCATAGTAAACAAAATAAACTGTTTTCTGAGAATTTATGCTTTTTAAATCTATTTCCTACTATATTTTATATCATTCATTAGATACTATGCTTTCAAAGATAAACATTTCAAAATAATTTTCTTTAGGTATGTGTGTGTGTGTTTGTGTGTGTTTTAAAGTTTTTCTTCAGACAAAACAAGCTTAAGATATAAGTTAAAGATTAATAAACTGTTACTAGGTTGGGAGTAATATGCCTGTATTCCAGATATATGCTGAAGTGCACATATGTATTGTTCATATTCATGGAGTCTCAGAAAAGCAGAAGAGTGTTTTGGTATTATAGGTGTAACATCATCCTCAGACCTAGCTACCTAGATGATCTTAACCTGGTTTCCCAAATGGTTTGGGAAAGTAGAAAGAGAATGAACCTACCATAAACAATTTGGCAAGAGGTGACTGACAGATTTATGTTAATAACCGTTATCACTTATGGCCAGCATCATAACTAAGTGCTGTATTTGTATTACCTTCTATAATCCTCAAAAAGTACTTTGACAATGATAAAACTATTTATACGGCAAAGATGTAGAAACTGGTCCAAATCTGATAGTGAGTAGTAAATGACAGAACCAGGATTTAAGCCCAGGAAAGTCTTCCTCAGAGGCTGTGCTTCTTTCATGGCCCTTCATCTCCTAGCAAGCTGTAATTCTACTTTTGAGGTATTTTGGTTGAAATTGTCAATAGTGTCTGAATCTAAAAAGTTGAGGCCCATAGTTTCAAAGTGGGTCTCCGTTACAACATTTCGTCATCTGAAACCAACTTCAAAATAAATTAAAGTCATTCCTTTTCTCTTCTATATTTATTATCTGTACTTGATATCCTAGTTTCGAATACTACCATATGTCAAAATTTTATTTTAAATTCTACTCTCTAAGTGTATCATACTTACATTGATTATAAGTGTTGTTATAAGGATAATTTCTTTTCCCTTAATAAAGGAAAAGACCTGCAAATATTAAGGCATTAGTAGTAGTAAGTTCTTGGATCACAATTTATGAATCACTGTAATCTTTTATTAAAATTGTATCACCAGTAATTAACAAGTCATAAGTTTTCTTATCATAATAGTGGAATTATACTATGGGTTATAATCTAAAGCCTTACTTAAAGTCAGATTAACTCTATACTTATTTATTCTTAAAGCAACCATGTGATTTTTTTCAGAGGATAAGTATCAAGAGATCATTGACTATAAAACAACAATTAATGCCTCTACCGAAAATTTTCTGACATATTTGTCTACTAATAAACTGAAATTCAAAGTGCAAAACACATTTAAAAAACCATTCTTCTCCACATGGTATTCCATTATGAAACTGCAGCAATGAACATGACATTAGTTGAACAAACATAACACTATAATCAAGCATCTGCTTGACTTCCTGCATTGCATACACAACAGAGATTTGTTATAGCTTTTTTTTTAGTATTCTCAATAGGTTTCTGTGTTTATAAAGGTCCAGAAATTATCTTTGGAACTTATCCTCCATATGGCACTAGGAAATGTGGCATAAGAACCTTTCCGACACAAAAGGTACACAATTCTTTTTTTTTCAAAAAATTGCTTTAAATACAAAACTATGAAACGACTGTTGGGACGACGTCAACTTCTGTTCAATCTCATCAAAATTGATTTAGTTGTCTGTATATGTAAACTTTAATTCTCAAAAATGCGCAAAGGCCAGCACATTTCTTTCCTCAAGTTCTAAATGTTAAACACAACTTAATTATATTTTTAATAGCAAATTATTTTAGACTTAGGATGTGTTCTTGTTCAGCACAGGGCCAACAGCATGACATTACTGAATCAACATGACCCAAATTTTGGTTCTTTTATTCACAAAAGAGAAATAAAATACAGATATCCCCTTTGCTGGATAATTCTTGTGTAGATAAGTGACCTGGATAGTTAAGTTTAAAAAATCTCATGGAAATTATATATTTGGGCATTCTTTGGGAAGATTTGCCAAATTGCATCATTTAACTCTTGTCTGCAATTTATTTTTCCTGTGTAAGCACAACCTGAGTCAATAATTGTTAAATAAGCTTATATTTAAAACATATTAAAGACACTTACAATGTAACCACCTTCATTCTATTTTAACTTCTTAAAAACTGCATTCTAAAATGCATTGAATAATATCAATAACAAATAACATTTATGTTTTAATGGGCTTATGTGCACACACATTCTTATTTTTGATTTTAGAAATATAGCCTTTAAAATATTAGAGAATATAAATTATTGCATTTAATTTGTACCTAATATCACTCCTAAATAACTTAAAGGTCTCCACCTTCAATATATTGAAACCAACTAAATAAACTGTCAATTACGTAAAACCCACTTGTTATGCAATACAGGGAGATTATTCAGACACCACACCAGCAAAAAGTAGTTTCTTCCTTACATGGGTAACAAAGTGATTAACTTGCTAGTTCAACGCGAAGGAATATATATGGTTCCAAGTATGTATGGTTTCTTAAATCTAGGCAAGACACATGGCCAGATATTTCAATTAATGTGTAGCAAGCTCACAAAATCAATTTCTTATCAGTCAAAAACACTCATACAGTAAATTTTATTTTCAAACCATAATCTCTAAATTAAATCTGTGTACCTAAAAAATACAGTACAGAAACTCAGTCATTGGGTTTTCTCCCTGATAGCATTTTCACAAATGGCACAAGGCTTTGTGTGCTATATATAGCCTACACTGTTTGGTTAGATTCTAATCTTCCTAGAGAACGTCATTATCTCTTTCCATGGCAAATAAAGGACCAAAGTGTTAATTTCCTCCTTAAAGTAAGTACTAGGTTTGAACAGTTTTGACATTCTATCTTCCAGCAATTTATCTGGGAACTTTTAAGCAATTATAAAGAAAATCTCTGAATATGTATACTTATCCAGACTTCTTGGTAATAGAAATTAATTATCTAAGAATATAAAATTGTCGGGAAAATCATGTTATTATAGAAAATAGTGGCACTTTTCAGTAAATCCGTATAAAGGGACTTTGTAGGAATTGAGCTTGTCTGACCAATGACACTCAAGATAATCACATTTTCAATGAAAGCTCTTTGACTTGAATATAAAATACAATCATCTGTTATATTCAGGTTGAAGTTCTTTCTGTATATTCCAATTTCTTTACACTGAATCTTTTTTTTCCTAATATCCTCATTCTTACCTTACTCACACTACACACGAGACTATAGTAATTTAAGTGTTAGTACCTTTTCTCTATACTCAATGGTAATGGACCAAAATAGTTAAAGGAACTGAAATACTTCAATAGCCTTGCCTTAATATTTTAATATTCAGAAAATTACAATTTCCATGCCAGATAAATGTGCTGTGTTTGCTGTTTTTTAACATTGCAAATGTTTGAGATATGTATATAAATGCTATATACACTATCCAGTGGTGTTCTCTCTTGCAACTGACTAATAAATTATACAAATCTATTGTAAATTCAGATCGTTGGGACCAAGATGATGTTTGATGGTTGATACAGGATATAAAATTGTATCTCAAGCAGACAGGAAACAGAAAATTATCTGAGATAATACATTTAGAGTTGTTAAAATCATTTTCCCACAGCCTTCTAAACATGTAATCTTTTTAGTTGATTCCAGCACTGTCAAATGGGATAAGAATCTTTTCTAGAGCAAGAAAGTGAGTCAGTCTAGGGAAGGGTTAAAAAATACACTTAAAAAATTTTTTTTGTAGATGGAGACAATAGTTTCTTGATAATCTTTATATTTTGGAAATATCAACATTCTAAGGAAATGATTTAAAGTTACAGAGAGTTAAGAATATTTCTTCCCTTTTCATGTGATCATTTATTCTATTTTAATCAAATTTAAAGTTTGATAAAAAAAATGAAACAGTGCTTCACTTTAAACACATTAATGCAAACCAGATAAAACTTCATCTTAAATGGTTAACTAAATAATAAACATATAAAGTTGTGTTTCATATAAAGTTGTGTTTCATATAAAGTTGTGTTTAAAAAGGTCAGTTCATTAGAAGGAGCAATAAATGAGGCAGGTGTTTTCAATAACACATAAACTAAAATTCCTTTTTTTGCAATTTAAGAAAGAACTATCAAAGTACTCTTATGATTAAAAGTAAAAATATCAGTTTTTTTAAAGTTTATTTAAATTTTTTTTTAACATTTATTTATTTTTGAAAGACAGAGTGAATCAGAGCATGAGCAAAGGAGGGGCAGAGAGAGAGGGAGACACAGAATCCAAAGCAGGCTCCAGGCTCTGAGCTGTCAGCACAGAGCCTAACGTGGGGCTTGAACACACGGACTGTGAGATCATGACCTGAGCCAAAGTCAGATGCTTAACGAACTGAGCCACCCAGGTGCCCCCAAAATATCAGTTTTTAAGTGCCAGTATTTTCATACTTCCTAGGATTTTTGTAAAAAAAGGCATTTTTGATAACATAAGACACAAAAGGAAATACCACAGTCAACATAAATAACTCCTGGGATTTAAACATGAATACCAGGGGATCGTCCTCAAAACTAGGGGATGATCATGAAGGATTAGTGCCAAAATTGCAAATGACCCTGCCTAACACATGCTGCTTCCTAACTCATGAAAATTCTCAAAAGTGCAATAAATAAGTTAATGAACATTCAGTATTGTATGGATGATCCTCAAAATAAAGTAGGAAAACAAAGATGTTATGGAAAGAAGTATGTGAAGTTTATGATGTTCACTGATCACACAAATCTTCCATATGGCTATATTGGACACTATGTGTAGCAAAATATTTGTGATGGGATCATACCTAAGGTAACCTTGCTATATCAGCCTTTTACAATGCATAAAATTCAATGAAATCTAAGCACAGATTCGTACAAGTAGAGATACCATTCATTGCAATATCTTAATACATTCAGCATAGGGAAGGAACAATAAAAATAGTGCACCAACCTGTCAGAGTAGCACCTGAAAAATAGTCCATGATATTTTATATATTGGATCCAATTTTGGTAGTTTTCAAGGGTACAATCAAGAATAAGAACTAGTCACTGTCCCCAAACAGCCATTCCCTCAGGTACTATTAAAAAGCAGGTAGACCCCATCCAAACTTACTCCAACATTACGTATTAATGCAAAATAAAAAGGAATTATGAAGAGAACATGAAAACATGAGCAATTATTCTTAATAGATAGAAATGAAAAAATCTTCCAAAGAGAATGACATGTACTGTGTCTTACACAATGAGTCTCAGCTTATAGTATTTCCAACATGGAAAGTGCCCAATTTCTCCCCTGAGCACAAACACGGTGGTTATCCCATCCCATTTATTGGGCATGACACAAAGGTACTTTGATGCCTATAAACACAGGTAATCCTCAGAAAGGAGAAATTTGGTCCAGGTTTCCAGCTGAGAGGATTGCTCTGGTCAATTCCATTCTCACTGTCCCTGGCTCATCACATATTCATAAACACACAATCATCAATGTACTTTTGGAATTGCAACACAAAGACAAGTTCCATTTGTAGCATTTTGTTCCAGATGTCAGTTAAATGGTGGTTATAAAAGCACATGAATCACAACCCTCTTACCCACAAAATGGATATGCACACCATCTTATTCAAAGGGAGGTAGTCTCAATAACATATAAAAGTAGCTAAACGTCTCCAATAGGAAAGCAAATATAAAAATCAAGATTTTATAGCCTTCTTGATTGTTTTTAATGGTTCAAATCACTCCGCTACAGTACTTAACTTTCTGGTTGCATTATATTTAATAGCTTACCTTTCAGCACTGCAATAGTGCAGTGCTCCTGAAGACTGGTCCAGAAATTCCTTCCAAGAGTGGAAGGTACCAGAGAAAAACATGGAAAATAAGTTTCACCTATGTGCCAATCCCTATTCATTTGTAACACCTGTCTTGAGAGGAAATTTGAGGTCACATCCTGGCTCAGCAAGAAAGAGTATCAGGATGTGTTATGGCCATGAGTCAGAGGGAATGGAGCAGAAAGAGGAGATGAAAGCATTGCTTGCCTAGGTCATGCCAGCTCCAGAGATCAGAGTTAAAAAACAAACAAACAAAAAAACAATGAAAAGTGTACTGAGTTCAGAGGCAAGAGACCAAAATCTCTGTTTCACTTTCAGGTTTCAAATAAAGCCCCAAATCCAGGCTATTTACCTCAAAAGTGATTGAACTGGGAATTAACTACAGTTCAAATACATGTCTCACAATAATAGACCCACATAATTTTAAAACCGGAATAGATATTGATAGTGATCCTGGTGAAATCTGCTCATTTCACAGAGAAACAGGCTCAGATGCACTTTGTGACTTATCATGAGAATCGCAGATGAACTGGACTAGAATATTTAAAACAAGTTTGGAAACCCTGCACAGCAATATTAGAATTTATATCAGAGAATCTAGTTACTAGGCCATGGCATAACAGGAAGGCTCCAATTTATAGGGCTGGGTCTTAGCTACTGCAATACAAGGATATAAGGGATGGATCTAACAATGGGAACTTGAAAAATAAGACCTTGATTTAGAAATTACTTTTCATGCCCAATTACTTTTCTTGATTTAGAATTACTTGATTTAGAAATTACATGCCTGGGTGGCCCAGTCAGTTAAGCGTCCGACTCTTAATTTCAGCTCAGGTCATGATCTCAAGGTTGTGAGATCAGGCCCTGAGCGGTGTGTTGAGCATGGAGGCTGCTTGGGATTCTCTCTCTCTGCCCCTCTCTCTCTGCCCCTCCCCCACTTGTTCTCTCTCTCTCTCTCTCTCTCTGAAAATAATAAATACACTTAAAAATTAGTTTTAAGATAACGATTAAAATCACAGGACTTTTAAATATACTCTCCCTCCCTTCTTAGGGCTACAATTCGTCTCAGAAAAGTGATGAAATGAAGTAGGGGTTAAATGAAAGTAGACTAACGAAGAAATGAGGCTCAAGAGTTTGACAAAAACTTCTCCTGTAGTAGGCATCTACATTTTTAGGCTGCTCGGCTCATCTATTCACTCTCCTGATGGCCACAGCCACCCTAAAGTCCTTTCTCTCTCTGTCCCTATGATCTGAAGAGATCCTCACCCTAGGCTCCAGGAATGGAGTAGCCCGATAGCCAGTATTTCCATTATTATTTAAGGACATGAAGGTAACAACTTGAATGTATGAATAAAAGTGACAATGTGAAGTAAATGATACTCCTCTTTTATAGCAGGATATCAATCAATAGACATCGAAGCTGAGAAGGCTTCAATAGGCAATAAACTGAGAAGTGAAGGCATAAACATATTTTGTAGAAGATAGGTTGGATTAGAGGGCTCTTTTAATTAAAGACTCATGTGTGTCTTAAGCTCTGGGAAATTGTCAGACCTTTTATTATTTCCTTTGCTAAAGTTTGTCTTATCCTTTCTTCAGTAAGACTTCTATTACATGGATGTTAGTTTCTCCATGTCTAGTCCTGTTTCTCTGTTCTCATAATTTTTGTCTTAACTTTAGTTCTGCAATTCCTGGGTTATTTTTTACCACTTTTTTACTACTATATATTATCAATTCAACTTGGGACTAATATTGATTAAATGATAAATATATTTTATTGGAGGAGAAAAATACATTAGGTGTGTCTGGCAGGAACCATCAAAAGTATGAGCAGGTGAATTCAGAAAATCACTTGGGAAAACAGACAATATAGTGAGACTGCATAGGGGTTCCATCGCTATATTAATGACATTATAATGTGAAAACCACATTAGGCAATTAGGATCAGAAAACACATTGGCTACCTAGTTTCACGTTGTGATAAAACATGGGAAGAATTTGGGAGAGGTTTTGGCACAGATGAAGGAAAAGATCACAAAAGGGTGAAATTGTGTTATAAAAAGGATGATTGTGTTGAGCTGATCGGCTCAGAATATCTTCACTTCTTGAGTCCTGATGTATCTTCCACTGATTTGTTAATAAATTTGATATTTATAACCTCCCTGTTCCTTGTGTGATCATCTTGGTAGGGGTGGAAACCCAGAAATGGAGACTATGCTCTCAATCTTCTGGTGACTTTTTTTTTTTTTCAACGTTTTTTTAAATTTTATTTTTGGGACAGAGAGAGACAGAGCATGAACGGGGGAGGGGCAGAGAGAGAGGGAGACACAGAATCGGAAACAGGCTCCAGGCTCTGAGCCATCAGCCCAGAGCCCGACGCGGGGCTCGAACTCACGGAGCGCGAGATCGTGACCTGGCTGAGGTCGGACGCTTAACCGACTGCGCCACCCAGGCGCCCCTTCTGGTGACTTTTAAACATTGGCTTTCATTCCTGACAATTACAGCTATTGTCTTGATGCCTCTTGCTACAAAATGAGAGCAAAAACAGGGGATAAAGGTAGGAGGAATTGAGCAGCACAAAGGTTTAAAGACATATTGAAGAAGAAAATTTTTTGTGGTATGATAATTTTTCTGTACACAGAAGCCTATTCTACTTGTTTTTGTTTGTTTGAATGCAAACTTTTTCAGAATCTCTTTGAAGATATAAGCTAGACTTTTCCCTTCAACCTCTTTTCTCTTCCTAACAGTATCATTTTCCAGGCCGATTGTTCTATTTATTCAACTTTGTGCTTTGTATTATTGGCTCTTCTCCAATGACTGATTATTCTTAAATGATCCTCATGTTTTTAAAGAGCAATGTTGATTATCTCAGGTAGCTTGGCCCAGGTTTTGCCTGCCAGCCATTACAACCTCCTTAGTACATACAAGACAGTTCAGAATTCCCTATATCTGTGGGTGGAGGGGCAGAGCAATCTCCAAGAATTATTCCTGGTGGCATAGATGGGGTATAGGCAGAAAGGTGACATCAATTTTTACTCTCAACAATTCCTTCCAGGCAGATGCTAGAGTTCCCTTTAAGAGATTTTTTTCTTGGCTTTATTTGGGCTCAAATGCCAATGGGGAATAAGGAGCCCAATCAGGGTAACCTTTGGAAAATCACATGTAACTAAACCAGTCACCGAGACTGACACTTCCTTTCTGGGAAGGGTATAGGATATCACCACAAGGAAGAGCTGCCATTTTTGCAGAAGCCTGCTCTGATTCTGCTTTGAGAAGTTCACTCCTAATTTATAGAATTCCCGTGCCCATCCTCCTCACCCCAATCTCACTGGTTGTATTATCAATACACTGGGTTTTAAGGAGGTCGATGAACAGGAGTTAAACAACTTTACCTGATCTATGAGTTTCATCAAGATATTGAAACTTGTAAATAGTTTTAACTTGCCTGCACTTATTCCTAAGGTATCTTAAGTATATACACCTCATACTTTTTTGTTTTTAATCAATTTCTTTGATAACATAGTGAGTAAAAAGCAGATTCAAGGTGGGGTCAACAACCAAAATAATTCATTTATGTCTCAGGGAGATTCAGTTTTCTTATTTGCAGACTTACTTCACAGAGTAGCTTGAGAATTATATAAAGCAATAGTTTGAATGTGCTTTCACTGGAAAATTATTTAATCTATAAATTGAGGGTAATACTAGCCCTCATTTCAAAGAGTTGTTATGAGGATTAAATTTATAAATTCATGTAAAGTGCTTAGAGCAGCATTTAGCTCACAGAAAGCACTAAAATCAACATCAATATTATTACTCTTTTTGTAAATAAACTGTAAATATGAAAGTTACTTCTTTAAGCATGAAAAAAGCCTAAATAAGGAAAAAGAAATAATGGAAAGATGGATAATCAGGAGACTGGATAATTTGCTTCTGAAATAAGCAGGAGTTGGCTGTAAAGTATGCTGATGTCCTATAAAGCTGGGGCTGTAGATAACTGACATGCCCCAGGACACAGGAAGTATCAATTTAGCAACATAAAGTTTGCTATCTTAAAATGCTGACAAAAGATCAGAGCTACAGTAAACAAAGCAGAAAAACTTGAACTCGGTGAGTTACTTCGTGGAATTGAAAGTGCTATCCCTATGATCCTTTTGTCCTTATTTCTACCAGTAGTTTTCTTGAAAAGCACAGAGGATTAAAATGTATGAAAATTCCACATTGAGAGCACAATTTCCATTTAATTTTAATTTCCTAGCAGTTCCTAAAGATATGGCTGAACAGAGAGTATAAGATGGTATAGCTGCCATGTTCACTCTGCATGCAAAATGAACACTAATTCTAGAAAAACAATATCCATTTCCATTTTTATTGATGCCTTAGCATCAGCACATATCATAGGGCGCATACACACACACACACACACACACAGACACACACACACTTATACATAGATATATACATACTTTGTGAACTGATGTTTTAGCCTGGAACAAAAAACAAAAATGGCAGTCTTAACTTAGAAAAAAAAATCAGGACACTAATAATGTCAAATCAGATGGTAAGTCTTATTTAGAATTGATTTAACTCAGAATTTTGAACAACTCTTTGTGATTGTTTAAAAGAACTCAGAAGCAATGTGTTTATTGCTAATTCTCTATGCTGATATTACTTTTCTGATTCTAAATATGCAATAAATCCACCTAGATAATACTGATTTAAAATGATTACAGGGTGTCTGGGTGACTCAGTTAGTTAAGTGTCCACCTCTCGATTTTGGCTCAGGTTATGATCTCATGGTTCATGGGACCTAGCCCTGCATCAAGCTGTGCCTGTCAGTGAGCAACCTGCTTGGGATTCTCTCTCCCTTCCCCTCTGCCCCTCCCCAACTCATGCCCATGTGCTCTCTCTCTCTCATAAATAAATAAATAAATAAATAAATAAATAAATAAAAGATTAAAATGATTACAAATCAAAGAGATTTTTACATGAAGAAAACTTGTCATGATATTTCAGTATAAATTACTTGAAAAAACCCAAAATCATATGTTCATATTAAAACCTCTTTTAAGATCTCAAAATATTTCTTAGTTTGTTATCTCATTAATTCTGATAATTATCCTGTGCAATAAACATGAAACAGGATGATTTAAAAAAATGATTTCTGAAACAGCCTGCAAAAATGACATTGTCAAGTCAGATGAGGTAAGTGTTTATTTATAAAATTGTGCAGCTTATCAACAAAACTCAAATGGCACAAGTAGCAGCCAGGACCAGCACTTTCATTTTCCCTGCCTTCATTTCCCTCCCTCTCCCTCTTTCTCTCCTTCTTATTGCAATCCCTAGAGGGAGGCGGCTCCTGATTTATACATAATATTTAAATAATATTTGAACAATCAACTGGAGGTTCTAGATGGAAGAAAGTTAGATAATTCCAAGATTCATTTTCCTTCATATGTGATATACTAATAAAAAGCATTGAGGAAGCAAAGTTTTTATTTTTTGGTAAAACAAATGCATTTTTACATACTCCAGATGATCTTCTTAGGTACATGACTACGAATACAAACTTGAAAAAGTAGGAACTCTAATGTGCTTCTAGACAGTCATGTATCAGATGTATTTAAAGTGAAGTACATATTTCCTTGGGATGTCTTGTACTCAATGGAAATGTAACCTATTTAAGAAATGACAGTCTAAATTAACCCAAGGCTTACATTCCAGGATGCGTGATTTTCATGAACTTCCTCCAAATAAATAAAGTGCCTTTGCCAATTCCAGAAATCCTTTTCCTTGTACTAGAAATATGACCTCTTTCGTGTGTTGACAAGAAGAGGTTCCACATTAGAGAGAACAAACTCTACCACAATAATTAGGTGGAATTTCCTCAAAAATATCCACTTCATAAGATGACAAATTCCTTCAACATATAGGAAGAAAAAAATAAAAGCATAAACCATTTTAACACTTTCCTTAAGCTTATATTCTATTTTAATTTTTAATTCTTTAATTTATTTTGAGAGAGCCTGCAGTGTGCATGCACCCCCTCCTGAGCGGGGGAGGGGCAGAGAGGGAGAAGAATCCCAAGCAGACTCCATGCTGTCAGATGTGGGGATTGATCTCACAAAACCTGAGACCATGACCTGAGCCAAAATCAAGAGGCAGATGCTTAATTGACAGAGCCACCCAGGTGCCCCACTAAAAATAGAATTATTTTTAAAGGAAAAGGAAAAAGAGGACTTGCATCATTTAAGTTTTGCTGATCACATGTCTATTATGGAAATTACCAAACTGTCTTTTGTTAAATATTTAAAACTGCAGTTATTTTTTGTAGGAGATAGTTTAGATAGTATATCTGTGGTAACCGGTGATACACGATGTACAAACACATGCACACATTTTGTATGCTTTGCATCTGTTCTGATGACATTCGGTTTGCCCATTTTGATAAGCATCCTTTCATTACTAAAAAACAAGCTATTATGGAAGAAAATTACATGTCCTTGGTACTTATATTGTAGCCTGGGCAGAATGATGCTAGCAGATTATTCTAATGGATATTTCTCCCACATTCAGAACGCGCAGACCATTTCTTCTTCCAAACTCTTAGATAACTATTGCGACACTGTTCTCTCTACATTTACTATTGTCACAATGCTCTTTAATTTATTATGATATTCTCCCAGCTGAATTTTTCAAGCATATATATGGCTATTAGATAATGAAGAAAACTGTTTTTTAAGCATAGAGTATGTCTCCCTGAGTGCAGGCACTGAGACTTCATTATTTCTTATAAAGTGCTTGCGATGTTATTCATAACAAGCATGTCCCAAGCTATGAAAGATTTTTATACATGCATACACGCTGTCAATTATATCTTTCCTGACCTATCTTATCCTCATCTGGGGCAACTCTTTTCTTACCCATTCTGACTCCATGAAATTTCCCCAAACACAGCACCACTTACTGAGTTCAGATGTGAGTAGGAAGAGAAAGTCTACTACCTTCTTCCTGATGCCCACACCCAAACAGGCACTGTACCGCATCCTTCCCCTTGCTCTTGCTTCTTACCTCTCCCAGCTCAGTTTATTTCAAATCAAGCAATATCATGTTTTGTACTTTTCCAACCTTCCAAATTACTTTTCAGTGATTCTTTCAACTTTTCCAACCTTCCAAATTACTGAGGGGAGATGGGATGTCTCACTTTTTAGATTTATAACTGTGTTCCAGAGAGTAACCAACACTGTGCTGAGAAGCAAAACATATAGCAACAATATTTGTTTAAAAGACTAAAATAATCCTAAATTTTAGGAAAATATCATCAACAATTTCAAAAGCCATTAAATATATCCCCAAATTTCTACACTTCTCCAGCTTCTGCCTTAAAATACACTCATTGTCAGCATAAAGATAAGTGTGTAAATAAATTCATGTTAATACCTCAGTAAGGTTGTCGAAAATAAATAATTCCTATTCAAATGATACTGTTTTACCTATTTGATTTAAAAAGCTGTACTACACTAATCTAATTACATCAGCTGATTAGTAATACTAGTGATATTTTTGGTAATCTAGAAAAGGTTGAGATCCCCAGGGTTTGAGTCCTAGCTTTGTCACTGTAGCCTTGGGACACTGGGAAACTCACTTAAGCTTCAGAGTCCTGCTTCTCTCATATGCAAAAAGCTATAGCATTGAGCTTAACAAACTAGTTATAACCATTCAAAATGGTGTTTGTAAATAAAAGACAGCATCCATACATTTTATTTCAAAAGCTTATGAAAATTAAGATATATTGGATAGAAGTGACATAAACTATAAGAATTGTACAAAGTACTATTGGATTTTTTCTTTTCTTTTTCTTTTATTATTATTTTTATTATTATTATTATTATATATATATATTTTTTTTTTTTTTTTTTGAGAAAGAGAGAGAACAAGCAGGAGCAGGGAACCCAACTCAGGGCTCAATCCCATGACCCTGGGATCTTGACCTGGGCTGAAATCAAGAGTTGGAGGCTTAACCACGTGAGCCACTCAGGCACCCCAGTACTACTGTTTGTATAGGTTGGGTTGACCTTTGCTAATTTATTCTTATTCTACCGAATGGGGTCATCTTTCTAATATACACTATTTATCATGTAACTTAGCTACTTAATACTTGTCAATGGCTCTTTTTTTGTTAAGAGAAAAAAGTCCATATCTTGACACCCACACTTAATTCCCACTGACCCCCCCCCCCCCCAGTTAATATGCCCTGTGATATATACATCCAGAATGAAATACTTGGGGCTCCCTAAAACATACTACACATGTTCAACTTCTAGGCCTTTGTTACTGCTGATTCATTTTGCCTGGCTTTGTCACTTTGTCAGTCTTAATGAATCCTATTTATTCTTTGATTCTCAGCTTAAATGTCACCCCCACTTGGAAAGCTACCCTGCAGTTGATTACATATCTCAAATTTACCTGTATTTGCATATTTTATAACACTGCATCAAGTCGTTAATATAGTTCTGAAGCTGTCCCTAGATATCCTGGAAATCAAGGCCAATTCCTTATCTATTACTGTAATCCAAGGGCATAGCAGTATTTGTTAAGTAGAGGTCTTATGGCAAACATAGTGAGTAAGAGAACAGGCTCTGGAAACAGACTTAGGCTGAAATCTCAGCTCTATTACTTATTTGTTGTTACCACTTGTGATATTCACTGAACTTTTCTAAGATTCTACTTTTTTATAGATAAAATGAGAATAAAAACAGATGAAGGTGTTGTGCTAATTAATATCTTAGATATTAGCTATCTTGATGTGATGGTGATAATGATAATGATGACAATGAAAATATTCAATAAATATTTGTCCAGTAAAAAGATGATTAAATGAAATAAAGTCACTAGTATGAAAACTTGTTTCAGGGCGCCTGGGTGGCTCAGTCGGTTGAGCGTCCGACTTTGGCTCAGGTCATGATCTCAACGTTCGTGAGTTCGAGCCCCGTGTCAGGCTCTGTGCTGACAGCTTGGAGCCCGGAGCCTGCTTCGGATTCTGTGTCTCCCTCTCTCTCTGCCCCTTCCCCGCTCATGCTCTGTCTCTCTCAGATTCTCAAAAATGAATAAACATCAAAAAAAAAAAACCACTTGTTTCTATGGGACTAGGTTATCCAAATTCTAAATGACTTGTTTAAAACTAGTTCTTGCAACAGAGTTCATTTAAGTGAGGTCTGGTTACTACCATAACATTTATTTGACAGGTCTCTGAGGGAGCCAAATTGGATGGAGATGAGGAAGATGATGGTAATGATACCAAAAAGAAATTTACTTCCACTCTTCAAGAAGTAGCCATCCTTTATAACAAAACTGTTGTCTGGTCATTTCTTATTGACCTAATACCAAGTTTAGAGAAAGATAGGAAAAGTGGGAAATCTCTTCACAGATGAAGAAAGCCAACTGTTCAAACCCAATATATAATCTAGACAATTCAGTGGTTGAGAACATAGTGTTTTAACTCTAAAACACATGTTAAATATACTTACTGAAATAAATTTCAAAAATCTACCAGTGAATTAATAAAAGGTGCAAACCACTGTTTGAACAGTTTTAAGAGGCCATTATAAGCCTCACATAGTGAATATTAAGACAAGTGAATTTATTTATTTTATTTTTTTATTTAAAATTTTTTTTCAATATATGAAGTTTATTGTCAAATTGGTTTCCATACAACACCCAGTGCTCAACCCAAAAGGTGCCCTCCTCAATACCCATCACCCACTCTCCCCTCCCTCCCACCCCCCATCAACCCTCAGTTTGTTCTCAGTTTTTAAGAGTCTCTTATGCTTTAGCTCTCTTCCACTCTAACCTCTTTTTTTTTTCTTCCTCTCCCCCATGGGTTTCTGTTAAGTTTCTCAGGATCCACCTAAGAGTGAAAACATATGGTATCTGTCTCTCTCTGTATGGCTTATCTCACTTAGCATCACACTCTCCAGTTCCATCCATGTTGCCACAAAGGGCCATATTTCATTCTTTCTCATTGCCACGTAGTACTCCATTGTGTATATAAACCACAATTTCTTTATCCATTCATCAGTTGATGGACATTTCGGCTCTTTCCATAATTTGGCTATTGTTGAGAGTGCTGCTATAAACATTGGGGTACAAGTGCCCCTATGCATCAGTACTCCTGTATCCCTAAGACAAGTGAATTTATAACATTCTTTAAATGAGGGATTTGTTAAAAAGACCTTGAAAAAAAAAGTGCCATTACAAATTCTGTTCTGTGTGAAAAGAAATTACAGGCCAAAAGATCTTGCAGTATTTTTTTTTTCCAACAAAAAGTTTTTTCTGTCCTTCAGCTGGCTATTGACTGAGGCAGCAGGGCGGGGGGGTGGGGGTGGCTGGGGAGGAAGAGTGCATTGGATAATGGAAGATGTGTTAAAAAAAAAACATTAAAAAGATGATTATGATCTGGTTAGCTGCTGAAGGTCCAAATTGTGAAAAATTATTGATGTTAATGATGGTAATCATGACAGTTGAAAAGAATCTAAATAACAAAAAGGCAACACCACTTATGAAGTATCATAGTGCAATTTGTAATGATTAGTGGAAAAGCACACTAATATATTCGATGCAATATTTTGAAGGTCACTCGACTATCAACTTGCTATAATGCCATTCAATTAAATACACAGTAAAAATCTAAGATTATTTATAGAAAGAATTTCGTAGTGCTTGTGGAATAGTATATTACAAATCCTGGCTGTATGTACAAGCAGAAATGCCTGATCTAATGCACCATTAAGCAACTGTAGCTTTGCTCTACATTTTTTAAACATTAAACTAATTATGATGAGGTCTGGTCTTACTAAGAACTGCATATTTAATCTTTTTTAAGAGCCTATCAAATTGAATCACGAGATACAACTTGTTTACGCTATAAGCAAACACATGCAATATTAACAATGTACAATATCCTGGCTTAATTAGAAAAAGTCCATGTTATCTTAAATACATTTAGGAGTATAATACCACATAGTTCTAATTTGAAGTTGTCATTTAATTATATTTTAAAACTAATTTATATGACTTGGAACTGCTTCTCTCTCTAATACACAGAATGTTTTTCCATTGACCCAGTTAAAACTAGATTGTACTAAAAATGAAAGAGAGAAGAAGGGTAGAGTGAGGCTTGAAGGAAGATAAAGAGTGGTGGTTGAAACCACAGACAAGAAGTCACTGAAATATGATTTTCGGACAAGGTCTTGTTTATCAAATCAGTGGGCTGAATTGCACCCTGCTAGGACCTTTTCTACCATTCTTGCTCTGGATTGTAGCCTCAAGTTCTATAAGTGAGATCTACTTTTTCAGAAAAGAATACATTTTCAAAATTCTCTCTCTCTCTCTCTCTCTCTCTCTCTCTCTCTATCTTCCAGGGTATCATGCAGGATATACAGGCAAAACACTTGAATCTCTTAATATTATCCTCAAATTTAAGTAGTCAGGTAGTAAAGAAGGTACCCGAAGGCAACACATATCCATATAGCCTGGACTTCATGAACTCTGTGTTCTTTCCTTTCCAAAGGTATTGACTCTGCTCTCTGCAACTTAGTTTTCCAGCTTAAGTTCAAGGACAATGTTCAATAGTTACACCAAAAATAAGATATACCTGGACTCCTCAAAAATCAATAATCAAGTATACATTTTCAAGTGGGACCTTCAAACTTGTTTAGTTAATTAAGCTTTTTTTTTTTATCAATAGCTTGAAATCATACAGATTAATGTAAAACACTTAATTTCTGGACAAGGGAAAAACAATCATATCAGAATTTAATCTTACCAAAAAACCCAAAAGAGGTAATAAAGGTTGTTTACCTTCACAAATTGTGACACCATTTCCTGAAAATCCCATGTTGCAGTAACAGGCTTCAATTCCATTTCGTATTTCACATTTTGCATTTGGAAGACAAGGTGTCTTGGTGCAGTTCTGAGTGTAGGAACAATTCAGCAAAGTGGAAAAACCCACTACGGAAAATAGAGAAATATACCTTTTCAAAAAAAAGGAAGAAAGAAAAGAAAGAGAAAGAAAAGTCTCTCCCCTGCCCCCCCCATTGTTGAGTCATACTATAGTAAACACAAAAACCCTTCTTTCTTTCCATCTAGATAAATGGATTATGAGAATTTCCCAAGAGAGTATTTAGCTAACAGCACAAGAGCAAGTAAGCAAAAAGATGAGCACTTTTTTCAATGTCAGTATTTATTGAGTAAATCTCAACAAAGCTGTAATGTAGTAAACAACCCAGCTCTATACAGAAAAGAGTATTCCTAGATCACTGGACTCTTGGTTCTGAGACGAAATATTGTTAAAGGGGATTGCATGATTGTAAAGCCATTTCTCGCCTCTGGGAATGATTCTGTGCAGAGATCAAGGTGACTTGATGGTCTGGGTCTTGTCAAATTCAAATCTCTAATTTTTAAGATGAAGAGCAACATATCATAACATCAGGAGGACAAGTGCAATTATTGTTTTTTTCTGTAGTCTAATTTTCTTTTAAATCCTGCCTTTTCCATAGTAAAATTTATGCTACATGTTCCCCCAGTAGGAGAATTTAAGATAAACTCAACATATTGGTCAAAGATTGATCTTCTGGGAACGGACACCATACAAACACAACCAATAAAATGAAGCAGAAAAGAGAACGAGGCTTTATTTCGGAGTAATTGAAAACAAAGTTGGAAATGGTATTTTGTGGGCTGTTAGGAAATTGGTATTTTGTGTTAGGAAATGGTATTTTGTGGGCTGATAAGGAAAAGCATGGGCCCATCCTTTTTTATTATTGTCCCAGGTCTTCTGAAGTCACACCTGCTTGAGGATGGACAGTCAGGAGCCATGCAAATCATTGTTCTTAGAACAGTCATCTGAGATAAACTGTCCTTATCTGGTAACAAGAGAGTGTTAACATTTGATTCTAAATCTCGGCCTCACATAGGGCTGGATATACTGTCTAAACCAGAATTAATTCAGCTGCAAAGATGTGATTTATAACCCTTCTGCACAGCATCATCCAAATGGTATTTTAAATGAACCCAAAGTCCGGGCTGGCAGTCCCCTTAAAATGCCGGGAAGCCTCCCACAAGCGTTACCGGGTTGGATTTCCCAAATTTCTTGAGGGGAGATCAGAAAAAAAAAAAAAAAAAAGGTCAAAGGAGACATTGGGGATTTTGCGGACTTTGTATTCAGGAATAAAAAGGTGACTTGGTCCCTGGGCCCTGCATATCCAATTCCAGAGTTGAAAGGCCAAGGAGAAAAAACATCCTGAGAAGTACCGCCGTCCATTCTTCTTGGAACCCGGGCCAAATCCGCTTGGCACGCGAGTTCCACCTCGGAAAAATCCCCTTCCCTGCAAGCCCCGGCCCCTCCGCGACCTCGCTGGGCACTCACCTAGGAGCGGGAGGAGTTTCATTGGCGGCGGCCGCGGTGCAGGCGGTGGCGGCAGTGCGGCTGGGTGTGCGGGCCGTGTCCACGGGACGCAGCTGGGCGGCCGCGGCAGGGTCCCGGCTCCGTCCCCCGTGACGCGCCGCTTCCTCCGGACACTTTCCGGCCTCTTTTGTGTGAGCCTGTGGGTCAAGCCCTGAGTCTGCCGGTCACGTCCGGCCCCCGGCCGGTTGCTCCACGCCACCCTGACCTCCATCCCCGGCCTCTTGACCGCCGAGCACTCTTGCTGACCCTTGGAGGGATCATTGTGCCCCCGGGCTCAGCGTCCAGAGGGCCGCCTTCAAACCCCCAGCTCGGTAGACAAAACAAGGGGGCCGCCCACGGAGTGTCCCTCCCGGGAGAGCATCCAGGACCGCAAAGGTCGAAGGGGTACTTCCGAAGTTCCCGGACACAGCGTTCTTTTGTTCACGAGCACATTTCCATGAAGCCTTCGCAGGTAGGCTGAGCCCTGGCTCCCGACAATGGGACACTCCTGGCCAGTGCCGAGTCCTCACCTTGTTGGGACTCAGGGTTTCAGAGGGCAGAAGGATACCTTGTCTACAGGTGAAGATTGGGCTTCGGATGACTGAGCAAAGAACAAGCAGACAAACAAAAAAACAGTTTCAAAAGTCTACGCATTTGTTGGAACTCATCAAGTTGGTGCATCTTATTGTGTGTAAATTATACCTCAATAGCGTTGATTTAAAGAAAAGAAGCAACTGAAATTTGTGCCATCAAGACAAGCTATTTTTCCTTTACACAGCTGGGCACCCCCTTGTTGTTTCATTTACATTCTGTTTGATTTAACAAACATCTACTGAGAACTGACTTTGTATACAGAGTACAATCACCAAGAGGAGCAAGCCCTGCCTCCCCCCCCCCCCCCCCCGTGGGGCAACAACGAAAACCGGTCACAATGACACAAGTCACAACGACCTAAGTACTTAGGTATAAATATATTTCCCTGGCTCTCTACTGCATTTGCTTAGACCCTTTCTAGCTTAACTTAACTCCCACCAGGAGCTCCTGAGAGTGGGTCTGGAATAGATGAGGGAAATGAGGAACAGAGGTAGTGTGTGAGTTGCCCGGTCACACAACTAGTCTTAAGTGGCTGGTTTGATTCAAACCCAGGCTGTTTTGCTCCTGAGTTAGTGCTCTTAGCACCTCAGAAGGCTGTTGGAAAAATGAGAGGTCACCGTTATCCATTATCGCTATTCAGGGAGTTTGTAAAGGTGATTTAAATGCCCCAAATGCCACGAATCATAAGTTTGGGATTTTGTTCTACTGTTAATTGGTTTTCTTTTAATGATTACTCCCCCCCCCCCTTTTTTTTTAACTAGACAGTGATTCAGTGAAAAAGTCTGGCAGCAGTCTAAATGAAGGATATTAAGGAGACATCAAAGGCAGGGAAGCCAGAATAGTTCAGGAAATAGACTACAAATGTTTCAACAAAGGTAGAGGTATTTGGATGGAAAAAAAAAAAAAAAAAAAGGGAGGGGCTGGGGGGGGGGCGGCGGACAGAGTCCTGAAAGGATTAAAGAAGGACAGATTGATGTCTGATTGACTAGTTCAGGCTGAGAGATATATTTGAGACACAGAGAGTAGAAAGGTTTTCAAGTTGTATGAATAGAGGAAGGTTGGAACCATTCACAAAAATTGGAAAAATAGGAGGAGTGGCTTTGTAGGGAAATAAATAGCGAGCTCAGTCTCATAATTTAAAATTTGAGGTGTTCCAATGGCCTGATTCCGTTTATGAAGAGTTTTCCCACAGTCATGGCATAGATTCATCATATGGAGTCATTGAACATACTCATCATTCAGAAGGCATAATAAATATAGAAATACATTGTTTTCTGAGACAACTTATAAACTGAAAGACAGTACCTACTTTTAACATCATTGCCTTAAGATGGTTTGCTTCCTATGTCAGCCACACACGCTTACTCTTTACCCTTAAGATAACAGAAGATGAGCAAATAAAAATGATATATTATTCTTCTCTATACATTGTTTCAAAATTAACAAAAGTAAGTTAAAATTCAGTTTAAAACATATTTTCCAAGCTTTCTTTTTTCACATGTGTATTTTTATAAAAAGTAAAATTGTATTTATATATCTTTATCAAGAAAATGTAGGAGAACATAAGGGTGAACATGAACTTTTAATGATGCTTACAGTTTAAGATTGCTCTGGTAAAAATCAAAATTACTTAAAAATTTATTTGAAGTAGTCTATTTTCTTAAGGAATAGATATAGTAACTGAATAATTTTGGACCCATTGTCTTTACGTTACTAAAAAAGAAGCATTGAGAATTTTCAATCCAAGAAAATATTTCAATTGTGAGAGAAAAGTGTATTTTAAAGAAGTATTCTCAAAGGGATACAGTTTTAAGTTTTACATTTTATTGGTCATCTTCACTTGGGTACCACTGAGACATATCTAACTTTTAAAAATATAGCAATCACTTAGAGCTTGACTTTAGCCTAAGTATAACACATGGAAGTTAAGTCATTCTAAGCTGCCTACCCAGTTGTGGTCATAATACATTAGTTTGAACCCTCATTCTGCAATGTGGGGTCTTAGCAAATTAATGGTTAGTTCTATCTTGGGTCTATCTATAAGATGCGAAATCAAAGAGGCTTTCCTTGAAAAGTTCTTAGTCAAGTTAAAGTTTGCATTGAAAAGTACTCACCGTGAAGATCTGGTTGTAGCTCAAACTTTTATCATGAATAGATTTTTTTAACCTCTTTGGGAAACAGCTCACCCATTATAACATGGAAATAACAATGCATGCCACATTAGATCACAATTGTTATGGTCATTAATATACATGCCAGAACTCTCAGGCATTCCATACCTTTAATACTCAACACATCAAAATATAGGAAATTCGTGCACAGTTGAAATAAAGACCTTCTCCAAAGATGTATTTATCATGTGCAAAACGTATGCTGCTTCTGGACCTCCCTCATGAGGCCTCTGTGGGATTTTCTAATTCCTATCCATATATGTTAACAGTGTGATTGGATTCTAAGTGTTTGACCAGCTCTGTGACTATATTCTAAATATTGTCATTACACATCATTTGATTTTTCTTGACTTAAGGAAACTTTATTACCAGCTTGTTAAGTTAGGTGGTTCCTCATTCTTTTATATTATCTCTCTTCCCATAGGATTCTCAATAGGATTACAATTTACTAAACAGATTTTTCCACCACAGGTTAATTTTTAGTCAATCCCAGCATTAACAACATATGCTTGGCAAAAGGGCTATAAAAAAAAAAAGTAAAAACAAGAAAAAAGGAATTATGTGTAAGGATGGGAAGAGTAATCTGATGGCAACATGCAACACTCAAAGAAAAGCTTTACCAAAGTGGGACATCAGCCACTCAGTGTAAGACAACCTCTAGGAATGGGTACCGATTGGGTTTCCACAAGGTGGACTTCTCTGATGAGGGTTCCTCACCTGGTATCTTAGAACTTGAAGGTAAGAAACATAGTTTTGCTTCTTTGTTTTCCCCTCCATGATACCTCACACAGTAACTTGAGAAGGATAGGTATACAATAAAAGTTTGTGCTGATTAAATGAGTTAATAAATTAATAAATATCTAGACCAATGAATAGTAAAATTTATCACAAAAGGAAATCTTTATTTTGGGAGATCAGCTAGAAATTGTTTGCCTCAAATGTCTTTTAGGCTTCCAGATACATTTCATGTTATTGCAATATAGCAGATGTAAATATTTTGAATTTAAATTTGAAGAGAAGTCCAGGAAAATCTTTAGTTATTTGTAGAGTAATTCATGGTTCTCAAACAATAGGGAACTATGTCTTTTTGTCTATTGTTAAACTAATGGTCTTAAATAATCAATATAGAAATGCTACAATTTTGGGGGTGTCTGAGTGGCTCAGTCAGAAAAGCCTTTGACACTTGACTTTGACTCAGGTCATGATCTCACAGTTTGTGAGTTTGAGCCCCCTGTTGGGCTTTGTGCTGACAGCACAGAACCTGCTTATGATTCTCTCTCTTTCCTACTCTCTGCCCCTCCTCGCTCATGTGTGCTCTTTCTCTCTCTCAAAATAAATAAGTAAACTTTAAAAAAAATAATATTAAAAAACAAAGAAGTGCTACGATTTTCAAACTTAGCTATCTGGAAACTTGTGTATCTCTAATCTGTATTGAATCTATTTAATGTCTGTCGATATTTTGTATGAAAATTAATTTTAATATTATAATAAACATTTCCACTTAGGCATTTTTAATAACCCATAACTATAAAACTCTAGTATTTTAAAAATGATTTAAAAATTGACTGTCTAAGGCTATGAATAGCAACACTTGACTAGTTTTAGGCTAATTTTTTTTTTTTTTAGTGGAAGCAAGTGCAAAGAGCATCTGGTAATTTTCGATGTTGATTGGAAAGGAGATCTGAGTTCCTTCCCAGCCTGGTCATTCAATTGTTTTGTGACCTTCAGAAAACTCACTAAATCTTTCCATTATTCTGTTTAACATTTTTGCAAATGTCCCTGTTTTTTTTATGATTCTTTCTCTCCTATGACTCCTATTCTTAAAGATTTATAAATTAGCACCAATGCTTAGGAACAGATATTTTTAAGCCAGGCATTGATTTAAAAAAAAAAGAAAGAAAGAAAGAAAGAAAGAAAGAAAGAAAGAAAGCATGTGTAGTATACTAATTGTTTGCATTATAACTGACCTCTAAATACTTTATTAATGTATCTTCCTTTGTTTGGACTTTTTCCATGTTATAAAAATATTAAACTTAGCTATTTTTTTAAAAAGTGTGCCACTTCTAAAATATAAATCATGCTAAAATCATCTTCTACTTAATATTGTTACACTTTTTAGCTATGCTTTTAATTAACATGTTGTAATATTGATTTAATCATAGTTGGTTCCTCTGCTTCACCGGGTTGTGCAGAAGAATATCCTAAGAAGTTAGAGAATCCATCAGGATGTACAAATAATTTAAATTATTTCTTTAGTATGTAATACAATGTACTTTACACTACATTTCATCTACTTTGTGTTCTTTGATCATTAGTTTATTATACCTTTTTACAATTCTCCATAATTGCTCAAAATTTTTAAGGAAAATTAAATATTGTAATTACATACTGTCAGCATATTTCAGCTGCTTGTTATTCACAATCATCCATTATTATTAACATGCATATTGAAAATACAAGTCTCTTGTTCAGATCTCTAGGGAACATCATTATTAACTTCCTACTTCTTAGAGAATTACCTTTTTATTCATACTCTTTACTTTTGACTTTGTCACAAATCTTTATCTCAGACAAGATTTAATTTTCCTATTGTAATCTGTTATTAATAGCCTTCTATGAGAAAGGATTAGCTTAAAAATATAAAGTTATTTTGAACTCTAAATAAAATTCATTAGCTTATAATCATTTGTAATTTATCTCATTTTTAAAACTTTTTTTATGAAGGTGCATATCAGGTGGTCATAAGTTTTCCTCATATTTCTATGTATAACCGTAAATGAATATAAATAGTATAAATAGTACTGTCTTCAACCAACTGCTAATATGATTTTGCCTAAACAGAAATAAAAGATAAATTTGAAGGTAACCATTACTCCCCTAAAAGTCATGGTGACAAAAAAGGCATCATTGACGCATAACTTATAAATTAACATTGTAAAGCAAGGGCTAAGATATAGAGTTTAGTTCTCATATGTGTCTTAAAAATTATTCACAAACTAGTTGCACTACTTTCTCTTCCAAAATTCCTTTCTTTTACCATTTTTTTTTATTTTTTAAAGTAATCTCTACACCCAATATGGGGCTGAAGCCCGAGATCAAGACTCACATGCTCTACCAACTGAGCCAGCCAGGCACCCCAAAAAATTCTTAAATAGCAATTTTCCAAATGTAATTATACCAAATTCCACTACAACTTTTCTTATAATATAATGAAAATTTTTAAATGATAAATAAAAATTGATTTCTTTGTCATATGAAATTACACACTTTTATTCAATGACTTATAAGAAAATGATGAAAATCTAGAATGATGACCAGTTTTGGTGATAATTCTGAAAATAATTCTTTGTCTGAATTAACTTCTAGAAAGGGAAAATATTTAAAATAATATCTTTTGAAAGTGAATCTTATCTGTGAAATGTAAACAAAGTTATGTAAGGTACAAATAATAATTTTGTGGAAAAGTAGTCATATCATTTTATTTTTGTGACAAATACAATTACTGAGCCCAGTACATAGGACAAATGAAGAGGTTTTTCTTTCATTAGGTGATATTCAGGTACTTATAAGCAATTTTGCAATGTAAATACATATGTTTAAAATGAAAATAATTCTAAACTATAATAGTAATAACATTGTTTAGGTGTGAAATTGCTTAGCTCTGAAAGATAGAGGTTGTGGTTAAATTATTGTCAACATAGCTGACCCTTTAATCTTGAGGTTGAGATTTTATTTCAAACTATTTCCTCACTTTGTCTAATTAGATCAGGAGATACAAACAAGGTTCTAATGTAAGCAGTTAACATTTTCCTTGATCTGGGCACTTCCTCTCTTTACAGAAAAAAACAACAACAACAAAACTACATATAGAACATTTTCTTAAGTAGCTTTTATTTTATTTCTATTATATTATTTTGTAGTATTGGACAGATTTTTTAAATAGTTATTTTTCACTTTATTTTTAATAATTTCAGTATTCTGTCATTAGCAGTGTGTCTTCTAAATATGTCCCTCATTGCTCTCTTATTTTTGAGAATAAAAAAAAATATTTATACTTGTCAGAAAGTACTTTTGAAAACTTAATACAATGCATATCACTTTTTAAAATTGTGAGTCCTCTGTTGACTGTTTTCTTTCGGTTTTTGAAGGCTGAAATTAATATTATGCATTGTTTATTCCTTCAGTGCTAAGATGGTTAAGGTTGATGTGCACAGTTTTTAAGTGATATGTCTTGTTTACAGTGTTCTGTGGTCCATTACTGTAGCATTTGAGAGGAACCATATGATTATGGTCTTAGAGGTTGTCCTGTAAATACACTAATTTTGTTCCATTTCCTTACTATCCTTGTCAATAGAATGTATTTTTCTTTTTGTTTTATTTTTTCCTAAAGGATTTATAAGGCTGTCAACAAAATGGATTAATTTCATACCTCTGCATCATAAAATGTTTGACCCTAACAAAGAGTTATCCTTGAATTTCAAGTGTACCTCATATTTTCACTGTGCAAAAAGTTTACTGGGAGAAAAGGGGTCAAAATAATTAATCTATTCTTATCAGAATCTTTAAAACCTAGCTTCTTGGTTCATGTTGAGTGCTACACAGAATTGAAGAAATATGACTACGGTAAAATAACTTGCCCAGATGTAACTTTTCTCATCCCAGTAATGTTACTGGAAAATCAAATCACTCTAGCACTGAATCATCTCCATATATTATCCAGTAAAAACAATAGTTTACACAATGTGTCTAATAATTAACTAAGATACTGGGAACAATAGAGTAGAATATACTTCTGAGGCGCCCTGTTGTATCTGGAGAACTGTGTTCCAGTTCATTTTTATCACAGCTACTATTACATCCTTATTGCCTTCTAGTGGCTTTGTATGCCAGGGGATATCAAACTTCTTCATCTTCTAAAGCCAAAGACATCGCTTCATCTACTTGGCCTGATATTCACGTGAGAACAGGAGGCTCAGCAGGGTCCATGTGTGGCTTTCCCATTTTTCTATGTGCCTGCAAACCAGTTGCAATGGCTTCTTTATCTCTCCAGTCCCCAGACAAATTGTTTTACAGTGAATAGTTTTTCCTTTAAGATTAGAAAACACTATTCGAATTAGATGTTTAGAATCAGATTGAAAGAAATATATAGTAAGTTAAAAAGGGACAGCATGGAACAAGCTTCCATTCTGATGAGAAATACCTAAGACAAAGGCTCTTAGCATTACTCCAGGAGAGCTCACTCTGTACTTCCTTGGTAGTGTCATAGAAAGCTTAGATCTTTCATGAGAAAACACCCACTGACAGGTTAGGATATCTACATAAAGGTGGCTTTTTCTTTCATTTAAAGAAAATAACAAATAATTCAGATATTAATGTATTTCCCAATGTTGCTATCAGGTGTAACATTAGATATCCTCTATTCATTCATTAATTCTCCAGCCAACATTACTGAGTGTCTACTATTTGCCATATTCTCTGTGACACTGGAGATTCAAAATTATAGCATGACAAGCAGAAATATCCCTAACTCATCCTATAGGCTGATTCTGGGTTTCCTGGACAATGAGCTAGCTGGGACTTGAAGATGCTCCTCTACTTTCTTCATCAGAAGGGGCCGTATCTAATCTGGCTTCCCATGGGGCCACAGGGTGCCCAAGTACTTTCCCAAACAACTCTTGTCAACAGTTGATATCAGAATTCTGAACTCTGTCAACCAAATTAACTGAAAATTCCTTCCTTTACAACTGACAAGGTTATTGTCCTACTCCTCACCACCAAAAGGGAAAGCAGGGCCCTCCCTACTGGGTCTGTACTTCATGCATAGCAGAGAGACCGGGACCAGCCGTCCCCTCTTGGAGGGGATGTGTGCCTTCTTGGTTATTGCTGAGCATGGGCTTGTGAGTTTACCTAAATAGGTACTGTTCAGGACACGCTGTGTGGGTTTGGATTCCAGTGAAGGGGATTTGGCCCTCCATTCTCCCTTATGTTTTTTAGAGTTTATTTATTTATTTATTTATTTATTTAGTGAGAGAGAGAGCATGAGCAGGGAGTGGCAGAGAGAGAGGAGAGAGAGAGAGAGAGAGAGAGAGAGAATCCCAAGTAGGCTCCTCACAGTTCAGCACCAACCCCAATGCAGGGCTCAAACCTATGTACCACGAGATCATGACCTGAGCTGAAACCAAGAGTCAGATGCTTAACTGACTGAGCCACGCACGTAGCCCTGTTATCCCTTCTTATAGATAACCTGAAGAAAATAGCTTTTTCACAGGGTGGAAGACTTCTGGGAGCCAAGTAATCTGAATTTAGGTACTAGCTGCCTAACATCGGGGATTGTAGGGCTTTTCGGAGCTTGTTAACTCCTCTAGGTGGCTGGGGTGGGAGAGAAAACTGCCTTCTGATGGGAGAAGAATCCTTAATTCAAAGTCGCTTGCTAGGTATCCCAAAATGAATCCTCAGGGTAACTTTCAGGCAGTCCTGATCTTCTTACCACAAAACTAGACATGACATGTTACTGACCTCAGTAATTCATTAAGCAGGGATAAACCAACAATTAAAAAAATTTTTTTTCAACTTTTATTTATTTTTGGGAAAGAGAGAGACAGAGCATGAACGGAGGAGGGGCAGAGAGAGAGGGAGACACAGAATCGGAAACAGGCTCCAGGCTCTGAGCCATCAGCCCAGAGCCCGACGCGGGGCTCGAACTCACGGACAGCGAGATCGTGACCTGGCTGAAGTCGGACGCTTAACTGACTGCGCCACCCAGGCGCCCCTAAACCAACAATTTTAATACAAATAAATAACTGTCAGTATGGTACAAAGAATGTAGACTGCCATGAGGGTGTGGCAGGGACTGCTGGTTGCTTCCCTAACAAGTATATTTTCCATCTTTCCTAATAATAGTAGCCTATACTTGAAGCTGTGAACTTAGCCTACCAACATAAAAATTGCATTTTCTGATCGCCCTTACAACTGGTTCTGCTGAGACTAAGTTCTGGCTATTAGGGTATAAGCACAATTCTGGGTTTTGCTTTTAAAGCCTTGTTTAAATAGCCTTTTTTTTTTTTTCTCCCTGCTTCTTCTTTCCTGTTACTTAAGACACTGTGCTCAAATCGGAACTCTAGCAGTTATCCACCAGGAGGAAAAGTTGCAGCCTGGGGATGGTGGAGTGATAAAACAGAGTCATCCCTGAGGACCGTAAAGCCAAAGCCACCTGCGAGAACGGGCAAAATTGGCCATGCCTAGTCTTTAAGGTGAGAACAATTACCTCCTATCTTAAGTGAGCAATTGTTGTTTTGGGGGTTTACTCTTAAGCATAATGTTTTTAGAACTATCGATGTTGGATTTGAAGGAGCTGAACATGAGGACAGTTTTGGCACATCAGATTAAAGGTGTGGCTACCAGGGCATCTGCAAGTGTATTCTTTGTACCTATGTAATGCTGGGCCTCCCCCTAATTTGCTTTTGGCATCTAGTTGGTAATGATCAGAGACTGCCAACAAAGGAAGTCAGAGGCTCAGGTAGGAGTTAACATTAGGATAAGACAGGGGGCCCTGAACCACAGTTTAGGGAATTAAATACCATACCACACACAAACACACAGACACACATATGAATATATACATATATATGTATATGTGTATATGTATGTGTGTGTGCATATATATTTCTATAGACACAAATAAAGCAACTTTTTGAAAGTATAACTTCTTTTCATAGCTAAATACAACAAAAATACTTAATATTAGAATCTTTACTTTCATGTTATTTTTTTTCCACTAATTTATTGAGTCCAGAAATTAAAACAAAGTTAGGGTACATACGTATTTTTTCAATATTTATTATGAGATAATAACTTCAACATTAGATGTCTCTTTATCTTAATTCTTTGAGTATGTTGGGTTTATTATAATAGATCTTCAAGTTGTAAATTAAACTAAAGAGATCCTCCTTGATTAAAATATGAATGCTACACAAAAGTACCTCATTGTGGCAAGTGCAAATCCAAGTGATTTAACTGCTTGTGACTATCCTTTGAGTGCTTCGCTTAGTCTATTAAAAATAATGACAAACCTTCAAGATTTCAAAGAAATCCTTAAGGATTTTGTTTAATCAAAGGGTTACTGAAACATTTCTGGAGAGTCGGCATGGTGGCTTTTATAGATTATGAAGACGGTCATTAAAAAATAAGATGGTATTTATCAGAGTAACATGAAAAAAAGCATCCCAGCATGCTGTAAGTGATAGTGGGAATTTTTATTAATTTGTAACTATCACACGGTGTTTTGTAACACAATCCTGGGCTTTGAGTGAAGCAAGTGTGGCTTATTGATAAAGTCTTTTGGTTTTTAAGTGGTTGACATCTTAAGTGAAATACTTAGAACTAATAGCTTTGTTAGTAAAATTGTCAGTTCTGGTTTTCCTCTCAAATGAATTATTAGATAATATTAGCTTACTGATATTGATAGATTTTCATACAAAAGTAAAAAAAATGGTAACATTTAGATATTTATAAGAGGTCTCTGCAGTTTTTATCAAGTACATTAAATCTTTTGTTATACTTAACATTTATTTTGCGTTATCATAATGAGCTTTTTTAAATAATTTTTTTAATGTTTATTTACTTTTGAGAGAAAGAGACAGAGCACAAGTGGGAGAGGGGCAGAGAGAGAAAGAAGGACACAGAAGCTGAAACAGGCTCCAGGCTCTGAGCTGTCAGCACAGAGCCCTATGTGGGCCTCGAACTCAAACCATAAGATCATGACCCGAGCCAAAGTCAGACACCCAGGCGCCCCATAATGAGCTTTAAAAAAATTCACGTTAGAAATGTGTTGATATTGATAAAGTTGATCAAAAATTAAATTTAGGGGACAACATGAAGAAAAATCTGAGGTATACTTTTCAGTTATAAACAAACTAGAGACTCAGTATAGTGGTTTAATAGGAAACATAGTAAGAATAATCTAAAAGTCCTGGGGTACCTGCGTGGCTCAGTCGGTTGAGTGTCCGACTTCAGCCTAGGTCATGATCTCACAGCTCATGAGTTCAAGCCCTGCGTCGGGCTCTGTGTTGACAGCTCAGAGCCTGGAGCCTGCTTTGGATTCTCTGTCTCCCTTTCTCTCTGCCCCCAACCCACTCGCATCCTGTCTCTGTCTCAAAAATAAATAAACATTAAAAAAAAAATTAAAAGTCTTTCCACATTATGAGTGCACATTTGTGATGAGGGATACCATTTCTTGTGTGCTTTCTGATTGTTTATGGAATTTAATTTCTTCATTCTCTATGTCTTGACTTTATTTCTCTACTTTGATTCTTACTCTACTTTGATTCTTCATTTCTTATATAGAATGTGCCGCATTAGACACTAAGTTCCCTCCAGGACAAACCCTGTCTTGTGCAGCTATAGATAAGTAACTTTGAGTCCTATTGTATGCATACTCGTTGTTGCCCATTATTAAAATCTATTATAGGAATATTGCTACAGCAACAATGCTTAGGATGACTTGACACAGGTGGCCTAGTACTACAATTAGTTCAACAAACAAACAAAAACAAAACAAAACACTTAGGCTGATCTGGACAGCAATCCCTCAGTGTTTATAAGCAGCTTTAAAAGCATTCCCATTTTTTGACTAAGTAGTTCCCATTCTTGACATAGATTCTAAAATAAAAATAAACACCCTTAGATTTTGACAAGGTTTACACACTGAGGAATTTACACCCACTTTGTAGCATTCAAATATTGCAAACAATTTAAATACTCGACAGAAAGGAAATAATTAAAGAAATCACACCACAACTAGTCAATGTTAAATTATACATTCATATAAAATTGGTGATAATAATAGAGTAAAATGGATATTTTGGGGTTTTTTTTTGGTTATTTCAAGATGCTGATATACGTGCTAGTTTTTATTAAAACACAGTTTTGAATTCATAAAAAAAATGAGAGTAAATATGTGATACATTTCAAATACAATAAATTATAGCTATATTGTAAGTCAGGGAGTAGAATTGTAAATTTAAATTTCCCACTCAAATATTAATTAACATAATAAAATATTTTTGGTGAGCCAGAAAAGAATATAAAGAAAAGATTTAATTCTAAAATATTTAAAGGAAAATGATATTGGATCTCTTTTTTTTTTTAACGTTTATTTATTTTTGAGACAGAGAGGGACAGAGCATGAACGGGGGAGGGGCAGAGAGAGAGGGAGACAGAATCGGAAGCAGGCTCCAGGCTCTAAGCCATCAGCCCAGAGCCCGACGCAGGGCTTGAACTCACAGACCGTGAGATCGTGACCTGAGCTGAAGTTGGATGCTTAACCGACTGAGCCACCCAGGTGTCCCTTGGATCTCTTTTTAAAAAGCACTATTCTAAAAAAAGTGTAATATCATCAATGTTAACTCACGAGTATATTTTTGTGTAGATTGTTCCCTGTTGCTGTAAATGTGCATTTTGACTCTATACAAGTCAAGAGAATGATGCAGAGACAGGCTATAAAATAACTCCAAATAGTTTATTCTAAATCTTTCATCTTTACATAATAGATCCCTTAGTTGATAACTTTGAAAAAATCATTTAAAATAAGATTTTAAAGGGTCTTTTTTTTCTGGCTCTGCAAACTTTTTACTGATGGCAAGCTGTATATTTTGTTTTTGTTACATGAACAGTTTCCTGATTTGTCTTTTTATACATTTTATCATGAATAAATGGAAGTTTTGAAGCAGCCTTAACTATATAACAATTTCCATATTGTTATGTTTGTATTCCATTTATTTGGAATGTTTTCGAAGTAGAGTAAAAATTATTTTTGAAAAGAGTTGCAAAACATAATACATTTGCCTATTTAGATTCATGGGCACAGAACTGGCTAGGCTTATAGAATAGTAATTGATTTGTCTTTTCACATCAATAGTATAATAAAGTCAGTGATTTTCACCAGAATAAAATAATGATACAGACTTCAGATTTTTAAAATGCTAGCATGATGACATAATGCTAAAAAACAGACCGGTGTTTAATTTTTAAAAATAGCCTTGAATACTGAAATAACTGAACACAAGAGTATTGCAAACCGTATTTTAAATGTTATCTATAAAGACTGTTCAATGACATAGAGGATTAATATGATATAATTACAAGTAAAGAACAGAAGGATACAAAATTTTCAAACACAATAGTATTAACAATAATAAGTACTATGTAGTAAATGTTTCTCATGCACCAGCCATTCAAAAGCACTTAGTGGATATAAATTCATGTACATTTTGAGATAACTCCATGAGCCAAATGCATTACCATTTTAGAAATAAAGATCTGAGGCTTAGCAAAAATAGAATGTGTCCAATTTCATCTATTGGTGATTGGTGGAGTCTGGATCACATCTGATAGCCCATGGTTTCACCTGTCATTATCAGTGTTGTTTTGCAGGCAACCCCTAAGAAATTCATTTAGCATTGCAAACTCAGTATGTGGACACACACTTGTAAACGCTCACATAACTTTGTATATCTCGATATGTAGTTTTCAAGAGTGCTATATACTAACTTAAGTCATCATTTTTAGCCTGTGTCCTAATTGGGTATTGCATTTTGGAGAAGTAGATCCTCCTCTTCCTGTCAGAGCAACAGGAAAACAAACTTCCTCTTGTCAGAAGTGGCCTTAAGAACTAGCCAAATATCTTAGTCAGTTTTTGTCAGAAAAACATGAATGCCAATTATGGAAAAATTGGAGTTGTTTTTATGCAAAATCACCTGGTATTCTAACAGATAAAACTAAACTGTGTTCAACTTAACTTTTTACTTACTCAGAGGTCTGTTTTCTGACTAACATCCTAGCTGACTCACAAGAATATCACTGTTGAAAATCAAACGTGTTACAGGAAACAAATTGCTTAGTGGATAGAGGTCAGAAATGAGTATATCTGGAGTTGCATTCTAAGGAAATTCCTGGCCCTATCCTCAATACTATTACTGCACAACCCCATAGAGGCAAAATCATGGCAGAATTTTAGATATTCATAGTAAAACATTTGCTTCTTCATGTCTTGAATATTTATTGAACACCTATGCAAGGAAATAATGATATAACGGCAAACAAGATGATGAAGCTTATCTATGTCTTTGTTGTTTATTCTTTCCATGTTTAGACTGTATCACCAGCACCTAGAACTACTTTCTTAGATATGCCATTTGAATGTCTAAAAAAAACTTTCTCTCTTCTCCTCCTCTGTCTCTCAAACAAAAAAAATCCGAAACTGTTTCTGCTTCCGCATTTGATTTAAGGACAATTCCATCCTAACTGTTACTTGAGACACAAGCCTTAAGATCACCCTTGACTCCTCTCTCTTTCACCCAACATATAACCCGTCAGCAAATTCTGTGAGCTCTACATTCAGAATCCATTTAGAATTATTTTACTTCTCACTGCCACCACCAACTTGACTGTGGTCCAAGCCACCATCATCTCTTTCCTGGATTTCTCCGTAAAAATGGGCTTTCTTTACTGGACTTTCAATTCTCACCTTTTGTGCTTACATAATCTGTACCCAATACAGCATACAGAGTGATCTTTTAAAGATGTTACTTGTATAATGACACTCCTCAATTCAAAGCCATGTAATGGCAATCTGTGTTTATTCAGAATCAAAGCCAAAGTCCTTCTACTGACCCACAGGCCTCATATAATCTGCTCTCCTTTTTATCTAATGTTACCTTCTATCATTTCTTTCTCCCTCTTCACTATTCATTTCAACTGTAGTAGCACTGGCCCCATTGGGGAATTTATTCTGACAGTCTCCCATCTGAAAATGTTTTCCTCCTGGTTTTCACATGGCTTTGTCTATCTCTGAGCACTGACATATTGCTTTTGCACTTCAGGTTACATGCTGAAATGTTACCTTATAAATGAGACCCTTCTCTGAACCGCAGTCCTAAATTTACCACTCCTTTCTCCCCATTCTCTTCTTTATTTTTTCTCAATAGCATTTGCACCCATTTGAGAAACTTTATATTTAATTATTTATTTTGTTTATATATTATTTCCCTGATGTATTTTAGGAGCCATGGGAATAGAAACTTTGGTCTAATTGGAACTCTTGACTGTTGGACCCACTGCATGTAGGACAGCACCTGGTCTTTAACCAAAGTTCAGTAATATTAATTGAATGGTTGAATCAATTAACCAATCATTAAATCCATCAAATCTGAATAGTAAATGAATATAGACCCTGCGAATGAATAAGAGAGACAAGATTATTGCTTTCTGGAGTTCACAGTCTAGGAGGAGAGATCATTGAACAAGCATCTATATGTATTATATGTATACAGACTCACATATATAGAAGCATGAAGCAGATCCATAGAAAATTGAGCATGTTAGGGGCGCCTGGGTGGCTCGGTCCGTTAAGGGTCCGACTTCGGCTCAGGTCATGATCTTGCAGTCCGTGAGTTCGAGCCCCGCGTCGGGCTCTGTGCTGACAGCTCAGAGCCTGGAGCCTGTTTCAGATTCTGTGTCTCTCTCTCTCTGACCCTCCTCCATTCATGCTCTGTCTCTCTCTGTCTCAAAAATAAATAAACGTTAAAAAAAAAAAGAAAATTGAGCATGTTAGTTGCTCTGCCAGGGCTGCCTGCTTTAGATTTCTTTGTATTAGGGACCAAGGCACTTTCTGAAAGAGCACCTCACCTAAAAGAGCAGGGCATCAGGCAGATAAATACTCGTCATTAAGAAAGTTATGAAACAGTCCCCAAGACCACTCTCATTTCTGACATCACCTGCAGATTTCTGGGGTTCCCTAGATCACCCTCAGGTTTGATAATTCACTAAAAAGATTCACAGAACTCACTGAAAGCTGTTAAACTCACAGTTAGAGTTTGCGAAGGATACAGATCAGAATCAGCCAATGGGAAGAGAACTGTGAGGTTGAGTCTAGGAGAGATTCCTCTGTGGAGTTTCTAGTTGTCTTCTCCCAATGCAGTCATGGATAGTGTCAACCCTTCCTAGCAATGGTATGAAGATATGCAGAGTGTCGCCAAACAGGAAAGTTCCCACAAGCCTTAGTGTCCAGAAGATTTATTGATGTTCAGTCATGTAGAGATGGTTGGCTACCTGCGTGACTGAATTTACTCTCCAGTCTCTTTGGTTGTCACACTGATTCCGCATAACCCGAAGTCCATACCATACATCACATTGTTATCATAGACTGTTTGATGTGGTCAAAAGCCTTCACATAAAAAACACAACACAACACAAGAAAACAAAATGAAACAAAACAAAATTTCGTCACGCAAGAAATTCCAAGATCTAGGGGTCTACCTCTTTGGAACCAAGGACAAAGGCCAGACTTCTCTTTCAGCCAGGTAAAAAAACTTTACATATACACAAAACTCCACTTGTATAAGGGAAATTTTCTTCTGAGTATAGCGTTTTTTTCTGTTTTTCAGATATTTTTCCTAGTCCAGTGCCTGTGTCTACCCAGAACCTTGACCATTTTCTATAAATGCAACTCTCTTTATCTTGGCAGCTTCTTTTAATATCACTATATTCTCACGTAAGAATGGGAGCAGTCATGTTGCTATAAACCCTGTCATCCTGACCATAGTTGAGTGGAGGGTAATATCCAATTAAAGACCTTTCTCAGGACTTTTAAAATTGGAAAAAAAGAAAGATTGAAACTCCCCAATGCGAGGCAAAAGATATAAACCATAGGACTTCTGGTCAACAGACAATTCTAGTGGACATAGGCTCTGGAACAAAGTTATGTAGCTATAACTTATGACTTTGCTACTTATAAGCTAAGCAATTGTTCCCATGCCTCATTTTTTCATCTTTAAAATGAAATAATGATAACATGTTGCTTCTAAGATTGTAACAAGTATTATATGTATTATATGCAAGAGAATTAGCACTTTCAATAAGTACTTTGTGTTAGCTATTGTTATTGTTGCCAGGAAAGATATGTGTTTACTAGAGGAAAATAAAAGCAGCATTCTCTCACAGAAAAAATGAAATACAAATAATTTTACAGATGAGTTTTATCAAATTTTCAAGAAGTATATCATTTTAAGTAATCTTATACAAAGATTTAGAGAATAGAGAATAAAGAGGCAGCCTAGTCTATAAGCCCTATATAACATTAGTACCAAAACTAAGCAAGGATAGTACGAAAACATGGTAACAGTCTAATACACCAATATAAAAAAAAAAAAAAAAAAAGACCAGTTTGGGTTTAGCCCAAGAATAAAACTTCAGAAAATCTTTAAGTAAATTTACCATATTAGCTGGCTAGAGAAAGAAAATAACACAGTGTAGTCAATAGATATAGAAAATAGACATTTGCTAAAACTCAATACTCATTCCTGTTTTTTTTTAAATGTATAATAGGATAAAATATTTACATTATAGCAAATATCATTGTTGTGGCAAAAAGTATAAAATCAGGGGGAAAAAAAGGCAAAAATGACTTATTATCACTTCTTCCAAACATTATACTGAAAGCCTGGCCAACAAAATAAGAAAAAGAAATATAATGTATTAGGACTAAAAATAATAGGCAAAGCTGCTATTATACACATTATTTTATAACATATACATTATTAGAAATAGTAAGAAAGATTGACAAAGTGGCTAAATATGGGATCAATATGTAAAAATTGATTGCAGTTTGCTCCAATTAAAAATACCATTTACACTATCAACAAAAAAACCCAATCCACTTTAAAACATATCATAAATTATGAAATTTTAATGTAAGTAAAAATTTTAATGTAATGTAAGTCTTTATGGAAAATTTAAATAGAATGATGTAATTCTGTCACTTCTCCTTAAAAATGATCTATACGTGTCTCCTGGGTGGCTCAGTCGGGTGAATGTTGGACTTCAGCTCAGGTCATGATCTTGGGGTTTGTGAGTTCAAGCCCTGCATAGGGCTTTGTGCTGACAGCTCAAAGCCTGGAGCCTCCTTCACATTCTGAGTCTTCCTCTCTCTTTGCTCCTATTCCACTCTTGCTCTCTCTCTCTCCCTCTCTCTCTAAAATAAACATTAAAAAATGGACTGTAGATTCAATTAAATTGGACACAAAATCTCAAGAGAGTTTTCAAACACCAAAAATAAAATAGTCTCAGCTCTACTGGGACGCAATATAGATGAGCAGCAAGTAAGCTTAGCAATATCAAGTATTCGTGGGGTGTAGATCAAGTTACATTTTATATTTTAGTGTATCCACTTAGGAAGAAAAAAATCTACCCTTTATCAATTGTATTCCTAGGTGTATAATTAGAGAAACTCTTGTAAATAAACCCTGGGAGACAGAAACAAAAATATACATAGTTTGTAGTACTAAAAACAAGCAAAAAACAAAATACTAGAAACAACCTACCTGAATATAGGGAAGATAACTGATAACTAAGATGAAGTTTATCCCCATAATGGAATATTTTTCAGTAATAAAAATTAATGAAACAAAAAGTGAAATACATTGATAAGTTTTAGAAATGTAATGAGGAGAGAAAAAAAAAAAGAAGTCACGGTAAATGACATAGAGTATGATGCCATTTTTTTGTAAATACCCCCCAAATATGAACTTCCTGTGCAGGGATAGTGCTAAAACCATAAAAAACGAGGGAATCATACTAAAAAATTCAGGATAGTGTTTACTTCCAAATGAGAGATAAAAATAAGACATGCAGAAGGAACAGACAATATATATGTGGTGGCAGCTAGTTTATTCTTATGCTTTATAGCTTGTATATGCTTACACATGGTCTTTCATCTGTTTCAGATATTTCTTACTTAAAATAATGAATAAAAATTAAACAAAAAGAATGAAGTAGTATGTGAATAATGCTTGCTACAAATAAAAGAGGGTCTATACTCTAGAACTATTAAAATCGCATCACGTAACTTATTTTTCCTATGCTGTTGACCCATGATGTTCTCCCTCTCTTTAAAACTCTTAAAGCATTTATCATAGTTATATCCACTTAGCAGGCAGCCAGTGAATATTAAATGGTGGCAATTATGACATTTATGCTTATCTTAGTTTCTGTTGTATTCTTTGGGCTGATGTTACCTGAACAATTTGTTCCCTCATTTAACTATCCTGGTGAGGTTGAATTGCAATGAGCCACACTGTTTTTCAGTCCATGTCAATACAAGTTCCATGATTAATTACACATAAAGAAGAACTTGCTTTTAGTTCAATAAATTACACATCTGACCTTTTTATTAAGAGTCCATATATTCTTTAAATTAAGCACCTTTAAACTAAGAATTACAGTGTGCTTTATGAGTATTAACTCATTGATTCCCATAACATTTCAAGAGAGGTTGTTAAAATTACGATCCTGAAATAACTTTAAAAATGTTCATTTTTATGAATGTGTATAACGGAAGGAGATTAGTGGTCAGTTGTTACAGGTGTATTTTCAGGTATTTTTAAAAATGTATTATTAACCCTTACAAATACTTTGTATTCAGTTAAACAAAGCAGTCTTAACATTTCTTGACAAACCTTGAAATTTTATATGAGTTTATGATAAGAAACGTTAGAAAACACCATCACAGTTTACTTCAATACTCAAAAATAAAATACTGAAATACTTACTTCTACAGGCAAGAGGGACCACACTCCTAGGCTAATTGCCAACATGTTTCTTCCTCTGTGTCATACATTCACACTTACTGTTTAAAAGTATGGGCTTTGTATTCAGAAAGCATGAGTTTGAATCTCACTTTTGCTACTACAAATAATTGATCTTGGGTAGCTGGGTCTGGGTTCTATTGGGAAGTACAAAGATCAGCTTCAGAGTTCTGTATTAGCCTCATAGTTTTGCTATGATGATTAAATGAGATAATACATATCAAGCACACTTACTGCATGTAGCAATTTTCAATAAATGGGAGCAATTTGCAATCATTATTTTATAATAGACTGGCAAATATTATTGTGAAATTCTTCCAGCTGGCCTTCTGTTGATAATTGTTTTGATTAATAAGAAAATGGAGAAGTAATTTTAGATATAAAAATCTATCCTCCAGAATGAAATAAAATTTATCTCAAAGATTGTATTTAGGACCAACACTAGATAAAATTGTGAAATAGGCAAATTGGGTCTCTATTCTAACTTTGCTTTCAGTCTTGCCATTCTTTTGATTTGTACCATTGACCAGGCCCTTGCTTCTAGTCCTCTTCCAAACATCAGCCACCCTTCTCTACATTTGGCACATTGTTACATCATGCAATAATGCACATAGCATGTATTCTTACATTAGCTAATAATAGCTGAGCCTGTGCAAGTATATTTAAGCTTTTATATCAAGACATAAAGGAGTGAATCACTTAGGGTGAAATTATAGGACTAAATAGATCAGTAAAGGATAGATTCTCACTTTGAGCTGCCTGTTCTATTTCTATTTCCTGACTTTGGTGAGTAGCTAGGGTATATTTATCTGTACCTATGTTTGATGTTTGGAATCTCTTGGCCACTTAGTAAAGCTGTCAAAGTTATTCTGTCTGCAAATGCAAATGTAACTGAGTAAGATTTGGACTGTGTTCAGTTCCACTGACTCCCAATTTTTTTCCTATTTCTTCTTTTTACAAAAATTTAAAAACGTTTTATTTATTCTTGAGAGAGAGAGAGAGAGACAGAGAGAGAGAGGGAGAGAATGAGCAAGGGAGGAGCAGAGAGAGAGAGAGAGAGAGAGAGAGAGAGAGAATCCGAAGCCGGTTCCAGGCTCTGAGCTGTCACACAGAGCCCAACACGGGGTTCAATCTCACAAGCCATGAGATCATGACCTGAACCAAAGTTGGAGGCTCAACTGACTGAGCCACCCTGGTGCCCCTTTTCCTATATCTTGTTAAAATGGCACCAAAACCGTGGCGACTCATAGCACTGGATCTTCTCAAAGTAACATGAGCCGCAGACTAGAAGAGGAAATGTCTGTCTTTGTGTGCCCATTTTTGTGTTTCTCCGAAACTTTTCCAGAACCCTGCTGCGTATGGATTCCCCCTTAATGTTGTACAGAATCGCTTCACACTGCCATTCCTGAAGGGGTGCTGTTCAGAGGAATGGAAGTCTCCCTTCCACCTTGGGCAGAGGCAGGGCTGGCTGCCACTAGGGGGAGCCTTTTATGCCCACCTTCTTGTCTCCCCATTCCCCGCCCTTGGCAGGATTCTCAAAGAATTTCTCACAGACTCGGGTGCTTAATTCATGTTTCTGTCATGGCATGTTAAACATATTTTTATCATACCATGTCTACGTTGTATTCAAATTGAATATTAACAGTCTTGTCAACACAGCATGGGCTCCTGAGAGCATGGGCTGTGTCTTTCTTATTACTGCACCCCCAGAAGAGGCTTTTCATGTCTAATGAAGTGAATGAAAGACTGAGGGAGTGAATGTTTCCCCCTGACCAAAGCATGTTTCCATTCTGGAATTTTGTCATTTATCAGAGTTTTTTGTGCATATTTATCTCTAGAGCTCCTCTTGAACACATGCAGCCTTAAAATAACTCTTTCTGAACGTCAACAGCTTCTGATAAGAACAATGAAATGAAATAAAATTGAATTAGTAGACAATTCTCTGCTGTTTAAGCATTTGGATCTTGAATTTAGACTTGTATTTATTTGTAAAACGTTTGAGCAGAACCCACTAGTGACACAGGCAGTCGGAGAGAATCAGTACTTCCCAGAAAATCAGCCAAGTACTCCCCCAAAATGTAGATGTATAAATGCAGAACGAAAAATGCAGGCGATTACTGACTAAATCAGAGTTAAATTTCCTTCTTCCCTAAGTTTTACCCGATGTATTCTGATAACTGTGTATTTTTTCACTTCTTCATCTTTTAAGTGATAGTTTAATTTCAAAATATTAAAATCCGTAATAAAATGCTTACTAGTTTTGTAGTCATAATTTCAAACTTGCTGACTTCCTTTGCGATATACACTGTAGTTCAAATGTTTCCTCTTAAATTGCTATCTAGTTCCTGATAAATTGCTGTGATAAAAGTGCTTGGTCTGGTGGGAAGAAGTGACTATTCGTTTTGCTAATGTACCTCACATCTGTCATTTTCACTCCTAAAATACTTTGTTACACTACAGAATATAAAGCTTATAGAGTAGGCCTATGAAGTATGTTTTCATTTGAAGAGTCACTATCTATGATGTAATTTGGAATACTGGAATGATTAGATCAGTCTTTTTTCTTTTCTATCACCACTAAGGAATAAGCTTGCTAAGTATAGAAATGTCAACTTTCATATTCCTTGATAAAATGAGCACTATTTCCAGGATTTATTTTAGACCTAGATTGCAAGGGTGGGGATTGATTCTTAGCGCCCATTTATATACAGTTCAGTAATTCTTTGTGGTTGATAAGCACTACTTATTTTCTCCGAACTTAGAAAAAGTGCATTTGCAGAAGGAAAAATGTCAGGAAATGTGGGTGGTACCCTGTTAATTCAATTAATTTAAGACTGAGAGTATATAAAAGAAGGAAGCAGATATCAACTTTTGAAAAAGGAATCTACAGTACTTGGCATGGTGCTCATAAATAATAGGTATTCAAGTACCTTTTTAGTAAGTGAATGTTGAGAAATGGATGGTATAAAATGTTTTTTTTTTTCCAAAAGAAAGCTTTGCTCAGCATATTAAAAATATTTGGCAGGGAAATTCAGAAAAGAATATCTTTGTTAACAAAATATATTCTCTTTTAATCTTTCTTTTTATCAAATGACTCAGCCAAAGGAAAAGATCTAAATAAGATGTCAAGTGAGTATAGAGACATGAGTACAGTAAATCATCTTAATACTTTCAGCAAAGTATACATTTATAGTACTTAACCTAGGAAATATAAATAAATCAAGATGGAAGCATTTTAGAAATTATGTGAAGGTTGACTGAGACTAAAGAAATTGAAATATATATCTATTTAAATATACATGTAAAAGTATTTTTGTCTTTATATCCCACTGAGAAATTGCGATTTAGGCCAGATTCTACCCAGTCCAAAGTTTGAATGGTTGATGAGCCATCTTCATGAGTTACATAATAATAACCCAATATGTATGTATGTATGTATGTGTGGGTGTTTTATAATATATAGACTGCTGGTTTTGAAAGTGGGATGTCGATACTTGTACTATGAGGCATTTTAGGGAATAAAAACAGGGACTAATCAGATCTGACAAACATTTAGCCAAGAAACAAAAGTAATCAAGAATTCATTCTGAAACAAGATTTTACATAATATATCATCGTTAATTATAAATCACACCCAACCATATAGATGCTCTGAAGTCACATCAGTAAGGAAGCAGTAAGATATTATTCTTTACATCTTTGTTTTGTCTTTATTTTATTTTATTTTTAAGTAAAAGAGAAGAGAGAGTGAGACAGAACCACAAGCCGCTTGTGCTGTCTGTGCAGAGCCTGACACGGGGCTCAAACCCACGAACCACGAGATCATGACCTGAGCTGAAATCAAGAGTCAAAAGCTTAACCGACTGAGTCACCCAGGTGCCCCTGTTTAGTCTTTTAAAGTCTACTTTTGTACATGTTTATGTTATATTTAAGAGATTAATCCTGCATGGTATTATATACAAACATACATATATGGCAGAATAATAAAAAATGTAACGGATATGTGACTCTAATGACAGAATTTTGGAGGCAACTGATAGACTATAGAGGTTTGATGGAGCTTCAGAACCTGGGAGGGTTTAAGAAGAGACGTCAGGGAGCTTCAAAACTTCCTGAAATTGTATGCAAATCTAAGCGCATGTGGTGACCCATAAAGAGAGCCTGCAGAGCTGTCGTGACATTATCATGGAAAACAGTGACTCATTTTCACTTAAAAAACAACCACATGTTATCAATCCCTTATAGATTCGGAGTGAAAAATATTTAAATATATTGGGAACTAATATTTGGTATATATTAAGATGTTTGAATAAATTTTTAATAAATTGGATTCATTGCAAAATAAATAAGGCTTCATAGAATGATATAGGTTGCAAATATATATAATTATACCAACTGGCGGAAATGCATCAAATAACAGGTGTGACAACTGATAGCTAAAATGATATTTAATAGAAATTCATATGGTAGAATTTCATTTTTTCTTTTCCATTTAGTCATCAAAAATACATGATAGACAGTATAAAATGAAAACAGATGAAATGAATTTCCACATGGGTTCTGCCAAGTTTCATCTTCTCAGTGAGTCCTGAGGAAGTCCAGAATCCATTCCCGCAAGTATGACTGGAATCTGCAGAATCTGTGAATTACTTCTTCATTCTGCCAACTGACAAACTGCTAAATGTGCAGGAACACGAGGCAATGGAAGGCAAGTTAGTTTATTAGGGTATCAGGATTGTTTTCCTTCCTTACCTCTCCCCTGCCTTTCCATTTCCCTTCCTTATCTCCTTGCAGGTCGCCCACTCTCCCTCCCTTTCAGTTTGTTTTGTAGTTTAAAAAGTTATAGTACTTTCAAAAGCTATGACCATGATATTTTATTTTCACAAATTGTGTAAGAAAAGGACACATTAAAATGCAATACATTGCTCACTATGTTCTGAGTTAAGAGACAATTTCACTGTACTAAAATAAAGAATGGAGTCCACCCAGGAGAAAGTTTTAAAGTTGCACTGGAAAAAATGAATTCTTAGCCAGTCATAGTCTCTCCTCAGTCTATATGCTAATAACCTTTGGCAGTTATATACTGTTACTTCCTGTCACTCAATTGAAAAAAAAAATCTACAAGTTATCATACACTTTCTAATTGAGCTTATTGAAAGAAGCAAATAGTTTTCACTGTGTCTTAATTTGTGGGACCCATTAGCTACCTGCATTACATTGTAATATATTATTTTTCACAGGAAATCAGTAATAGGGCCTAAAGAAAATTTTCAAGAGTTAGCATTCAAATGTCTTTGACATATAAATGATACACAGTTGCTATCACTGTATTTCAAGTTTTATAAACTGCATGAAACTAATGACATGTTATAAAACATGGAAATTTAGAAATAGAACTATCATGATTATAAAATATTATGCATTTATCTTAAGGCAACCTCAAGAAATTACTACTTTTTTGAATCAAATAAATACTAATGTGAGATATCTAAAGGCAATTGGTATTAATAGTATTGACAGCATAAGTTCCTTTCTATTAAGTGAACTGATTGGCTTTAAAATAAAATATGAATATAATTAAAGCTGATTTTAATCAACTCTAGAGGTTTTATAATTAGAACATGATTTACAAATATTTGAACTGAGAGAAAAATGAATACTTTTGAATATTATAATAATTATATGTATTTTTCAATTCTGATATACTTTTAAAATGCAATACAATGTACTAAAGAGAAGTGTCTAATACCTAAAAATTGAAACAATCACTTCCCCACTATTTGCTAAAATATTTAATGAAGAATAAACAAACAAGCTTAGTTTTCCTGCTTTTATGTATTAATTTTAGAGATTAGAATATTTCAACCTTTGTGTATTTTAGTCTATCCCTTAACTCATGGGAAATTTTATTGTTAATAGATACAATAAATGTATCTAGATGTTATAAATGTTATAATATATATAGGTGTTATATATATATATATATATATAGATGTTATAAATGTATAAATGTTAATAGATGCTCTATGATGAATGATTTTTTTTCATTTTTGAGAGAATCTTTTCTAAGAATCCTGAAAGACTCCTTCTCTTGCAATGAAAAAAAATCTGTATTCTAGCCCCAGTTGGGCATCTTATGTTTCTATCCACGGCACATTATGCAACTTCACTTGGCCTTTGTTTTCTTACCTGTAAAATGGGGATTGTACAGTCTGTCTTGGCTCCCTCATAGCTTTTTTTTGAGGAGGTGGAAGGTAGGGATCATTTGCAATGATGGATATGAAACAATGTTTGACTTAAAAAGTACAATCAACCATCTGCATTGCTATGTTATTAGTGATTTATAAAACTATGGATTTTTGATTGTGACAGCGAATGTGGAAGCTTATTGTTGGATACATATTTGGGGACCTAAAATCCAATCCATTTATTTTCCAGACCAAGAGAAACGGACTCCATGATTTGTTGAGTGACTAGATCTTAAAATTCTTTACTTCGCTCACTTAATTATGACATATCAACTTTGTTAATTCCTTATTTTATTATTATCAACAGACTTCCATTAAGGTTCAGTTCTCTGATAAATCTAGACATTTTATCTGGCTTATGCAGGGTGGTTTGACTACCAAAAGTGCATTAAGATGGGATGAAAGTGTATCTGTTAAATCGGGGTTAAATTTGGGGTTAAATGGGGTTAAATTACCCACAAACACTAATGATCACCATCCGCAGAGTAATCTATTATATTCATATAGAGCTTTATTTGGCAGTATACTTTACAACTTGAGTCAATCCTCACAAAAATGGTACAAGATAGAAATTTTGGAGAGTGCCAATGTTTTCTCCAAAATTCTTCATGCAGCAAAATTGTTTTTTATTTGTTTGTTTGTTTGTTTGATGTTAAATTTACTGATCTCCAACAGCACAATAAGTTAGAAACTGAGTAGTTTCAAAGTAAATTAATTTAAAATATTGAAATATCATTTTATAGGTATACTGCAGTGTAATTAAAATATGACTTATTCCTGTCCAGAATCTAATAGTGTCTTGTCTAAATGAATTTCCTAGAAGTTGTTCTTAGATATGCTTAGCTCCTGCATATTCTCAGTTCTATCATGCCGTGTTGGGCCTTAAATTAGGTAGTTCCTAAAGAAAATTTTGGCACAGACATGACACTATAAAAATGAAGGTACTGTTTGGACACCAGAGAAACTTAATTTTGGAAAAGACTAAGAACTTGACTCTTTCTGCTTTTATTCTTTTATTAAATTTAATAAAAATTTCATCCTTTAGATGGGCTGGGTGGACTTCTCTACTGTTGCATTTGAATTAAAAAAATTTTTTTTAATGTTTATTATTTTTGAAAGAAAGAGAGAGAGACAGAGACAGAGACCAAGCAGGGAAGGGACAGAGAGAGAGGGAGGCACAGAATCAGAAGCAGGCTCCAGGCTCTGAGCTGTCAGCACAGAGCCTGACATGGGTCTCAAACCCAGGAACCCTGAGATCATGACCTGAGCTGAAGTCAGATGCTTAATCGACTGAGCCATCCAGGAGCCCCATCTACTGTTGCATTCGAATGATGTTTTATGAAATGCTAGCTTGAGAGCAAGTGGAGTGTTGTTATGGGAATTATATTAGTTCTTTTTGTGATTTATTAGAACACCTGAAAATTTTTCCTGCCCACTTTAAGGTACACAGCATTTGTGGATTTTTGCTACCAGGAATGGTTTTGACTGTGTAATAAGAGATATACAGTTGCTCTCCTCTATCCATGGGGAAAAGTGCCAAACAAATGACAGGTATGACACTAAATAAATATTCACAGCATTTGAATCCTAAATGATTTATTTTTGAGTAGCAATCGAGTTATGTTGTCAAAAGAAATGTCATTCTGCGATGATGAATTCTTAATCTTTGAGTTTTTCCTAAACCCTTTCCTTTTCAATCTGAATTTTAACTTAAAGAGATTTTTGAATGCGAATAAAAATGTGTCCAAATTTATTATCGGGGTCTACGTTTTACACATGATTTTCTGAGCATAAGTTGTTTTTAGAGATCAAAATGATGGTGGAAAATAATTTTCTCTTACTTATTGCATAGCGAAGTAAAAATAAGATTATTTGTTATGACAAAATACCAGCAAGTGTAATCTCATAACATTACATTATATTTAACTGCTTTGTTTAACTGTGAGTAAGTTTTGGGGCTATGTATAAAATAATTGCTTAATTAATTCTTTAAAAGGCAAAGCAATCTTTTTGTAAAAACTGCCCTTTCTAGATTTTTTACATGAATTTGATCATGACTCTAATCATTTCATAAAAAAAAACTTTTTAAATTTTTTTTAATGTTTATTTATTTTTGAGAGAGAGAGAGAGACAGAGAGAGACAGAGAGACAGCCTGCACAAGTCGAGGAGGGGAAGAGAGAGGGAGACACAGAATCTGAAGCAGCCTCCAGGCTCTGAGCTGTCTGTCAGCACAGAGCCTGAGGCAGGGCTCCAACCCCTGGACCAGGAGATCCTGACCTGAGCCGAAGTCGGACATTTAACAGACTGAGCCACCCAGGCATCCCCATAAAAAACTATTTGATGTAGTGGACATTTTAAAAATCGAGTGTGATAATTTTATGAGGAACTATTTCATATTTATCTGTTTAAGGAATCAGATATATTTCTGATAATAAGTGATTTGCTTTCATGCTGTATGCGGTAAAAACAAAATGCTATGTTTTTATCATGTGCCTTGGTTATAGACTATGAGTTTGCTTTGTTTTGCTTTAATAATACCGAGTTTCCTATCAGCTGCTGAAGAATGAAACGAAACATTTTTAGAGTGGTATAACATTTAGGTGTTCTTTATTAAAAGACACTGCTGTTCCTCAAAGTTTCAATACTTTCAAAAGAAATCAACACAATATATTTTTGTAGACATTAAATACAATCTCTGAGTGAGCAAGAAAATGCTGCATATGGCAGTGTCTTAAATGGGAAACTCTCTTGCTGTCGTGTTTCTAAAAAGGAGTCACAGCTTGCATTTAAAAGTCTCTTCAGACAGCTGAGGATATTTTCAGAAATATATCATTCTTACAGTTCTGAGAAAGTGTTGTTACTAGTTCTTTGGAAGAGCTACCATCCCAAATCTAAATGACTCGTGTAGAACACACACACATACACACACACACAAGATTTAAAATCTTTAAATGATGATTATCATCAAAAAGTATGTTCAGGAAAAGCTATTGTCGGGTTATAAAAAACTCATGATCTTTTCTCTGGAATAAAGTCTAGAAAGATAAAAAACGATCTAACAACTTTAAAACATTTCAAGAAGCAGCAAGGGCAGACTATGTTACAATTTTTGTTAAAGTTTATAACAAGAACAAAGACAGATGGTGTAATTTACTATATAATTATAATAACTTATGCTTATATGATCCATTATGGTTTCCCTGCTTTGTTTCCCAATTAGGCATCTCATAGCAGTGCTGTAAAACAGTGCAGGGAATTTTTTGCCTTTTTCAGATGAGGAAACTATGTTCAAAACTTTGCCTAAGGGTTAAGCTGGAACTTAAACCCAAATCAGAGCTGAGTATTTTTTTTTTCCTCATAGTACACTCACACACATTATTCCGTTCTTAATTTTGCTTTCAAGTTCCTTTCATGGAGAATGAGCATGCGCAATGGCCCGAGGTCCAGCTGGTATTCTGCTCATTGAACACACCTGTGCTTGATCTCAGGGTCCCCATTTGTAAAAGAGAGGCTTGAATTTCACACTCTTCTTTAGCTACTCCCCACTCTCCCATCTAAATGTGAAAATGATTTTCAACCCAGAAGGCACACAACATTTATGATCAAGGGACATTGTAGATATGAGATATAGAGGAGTCTCTGAGATTTTCTAAGGGCCTTACGTAAATAACGGAATAACAGAGGTGCGAAGTCATGACTGCCTGATAATTCTTTCAAAACTCTTGGAGAATGAGAGTTTCAAAATACCGAGGAAAAATGACCTAATGGCCAAAAGGAGATTTAGAAAACTCTAATTTGGTTGATTCTAAGAAAAATTGCTAGACAGTTAATGTTTGTGAGCGTTTAGAAAATAAGGTAGTGATAAGAGGGGCAAGCATGGTCTTTACCAGTAGGCATGTTAAATTAACTTTTAAAACTTACAGTACGAGACTGGCAGATTAGTTTATGTGTGTGTGTGTCACCATGGAATAACTTTCTTGATGTCCTGTGGTCAAGATGAAGAAATCAATGCAGGCTAGATCAAATTCACGTTAGGTTGACTTTTAGGAGAATAAGCAGCCCTAAAGTGTATTGACTGACAGTTCAAATTAGCCTGGTAAGAGATCTCTAATCTAATCGACCATATGTTATGGTTAACTTTTTTTGTTTGTTGTTTTTTTTTTTAGTATATATTTTTACCTGTTACTTAGAGATCTGTTTTAATATTGGTATTACGTCTTTCAAAAATTCAGTCTTATATTTGACCTTCTGTTTAATGAAGAAACAATCTTTTAAAATATTGGTCGATACACCTTGGGCATCCCAGTGAGTAGTTTTTGTTACTGAATCAGTATTTTCTCTTTAAAACATCCAACGAATTGTGCCTCCTACATTTATTGCCTTGATCTGGCTTGGTGTCAGAAGATCTCTGAGAGATCTTTGATGAATATTGCTAAATCTTTCTAGGGTGTAAATGTGTTGTCACAGCCATGACTTTAATTTGGTAGTAAATTTACTGTTCCTCTCCAAAGCAAACGGACAAAACATTCCATTTATTTGACTAAATGGAGATAATTTCCTTTCTCTTCTCTCAAAATACCTGCTTTTGATTTTTTCCATTAAATAGTTACTTAATTTTTTTAATGTTTATTTATTTTTGAGAGGGGAGAGGGGCAGAGAGAGGGGGACACAGAATCTGAAGCAGACTTCAGGCTCCAGGCTGTCAGCACAGTGCCTGACCCAGGGCCCAAACCCACAAGCCATGAAATCATGACATGAGCTGAAGTCGGATGCTTAACCGACTGAACCACCTACGTGCCCCTAAATAGTCCTTTAATTTTAACAGCCTTTCCATATGGAGTTGTATTTTACATATTTTAATTGCATGACTGAAGGATTAAAATTTGGGCGTAGACTTTCAGAAGAAAAGCAGTATGCACAGGCTATCTGGAGTGTTTCAGGAGAGCAGTATTAGATGTACCCCAAAACAAAAGTTTTCAACCGATGGAGAATTTGACTTTTGCAATATTATACCTGGCATTGGAAACTTTATTTCTCACCAAGCCAGCGTATATTACTTTTAAAGATATTTGTATGAATGTTTTACTGATGTGTCTTTATGAAGAAAAGAGTCAATAGCTACATTAATGCTAAGCTCACTTGAATGTCCCATTGTCTACCCTACTTTGTAATTTGTAGTATGGAGCCCAAACAACGGTAATCTGCAATGAAGACAGTCATTTAAGATATTTTTAAAAGTAATAAATAACAAAGAAACTAATTTTAAAAGCAAAATGTGAAGTTTACTAATCTAGCAAAACTTGTGCAACCTAGAGATTTCAATTTGACATCAACTTTGTCGCTGGGGATTAACCATGAATCTTTAAATTTTTTTTTTTCAACGTTTTTTATTTATTTTTGGGACAGAGAGAGACAGAGCATGAACGGGGGAGGGGCAGAGAGAGCGGGAGACACAGAATCGGAAACAGGCTCCAGGCTCTGAGCCATCAGCCCAGAGCCCGACGCGGGGCTCGAACTCACGGACCGCGAGATCGTGACCTGGCTGAAGTCAGACGCTTAACCGACTGCGCCACCCAGGCGCCCCAACCATGAATCTTTAAGTAAGTTAATATGAAGTGTATGTTGTTTGTGAAATATCCTTTATGTGCAAAGGTATAAAAGCACAAAATAAGTATTACTTCTAGTTTATATTACCATATCTTTCGTTGTATGAGCTTCTATTTTAAGTGGCTGATCAAAATTAATGTGGTTCTTCTACCCAATGGCATTTATTTTGGTTATAAGATTAGAAATGTAAATTTGCAATAAAAGAAGAAAATAGGAAGCTGGTTTTAATGAATATTTTACACATGACTAATTAACAGAATCCCCTACAGGAATTTGGAAGTAATAAGGAATTGACTGAAAATAAATTAAAAATTAATAAAGGAGTCTCCAAACAACTTTGTTTATGAACATTTAACAGTTGCTTTCTTAGTTATGAATATTTCAAGCTGTTTTGTTATTCAGCATGTATTATTCTTGTAGAGTTCATAATTTTAGAGGTGATTAGACAAAAAGGGAGTAACACACAAAACAAAATGTCTTAAAATGATAAAAACCCACCTTGGGAAAACTTGCTAATGGAAAAATAATGGCTTAATATTCATGATTTTTGTCTAACAATACCTGCAAAATGGGAGTCTGATTCCATATAAGGATCATAAACCTTGAAAGGAGTAAAGGAAAACCCAGCAGTTTGATTTCCATGAACAATGTAATTGCTTTTGGAGAAGAAACTTTTGAGCAGAAGAAAATGCTTCTTTTTGCCAAACATGTTGAAAATTAGTTTAAATGATAGTGATTCATTCTTGCGTGTAAATTGTTGAGAACGTCTTTCAAGAAGGTATATCATCAAATCATCTTTCTTCAGGTATATTTAGTCTGAATTTATTTAGGTAGCTAAATATTTATGGACACCTCCCCTCAGTGTTGGCAAACTAAAAGCATAAATTGAAGAACTTTAGCTACACTATATCAAAAGACACATTTTTAAGCAACTTCAATTTATTCCCAAAATTGAAAGGGAAGAATCAAACAGAATAAGTGGCAATGATTCCTTCTACTTATCGTCTCTTGATGGAAACAACACTGAAGGACTTTCGATTGTGCTCTGTACATAAAGGGTGGAATATGTTTGGAAAACATGCTGTGTAAAATAAATGTGAAATACACCTTTCAGATATACACAAATTATCAGTTGTATTCAGATGAACAGATAACATTTTGAATGGTTGAATTAACACACATGATAATAGATTCAAGTATTGGGTAAAAAAGAAGCAGTTATAAAGTTACCTCAAGGATAAGTCATCAATCTCTTGCAATATTAAAATCTCTTAATATAGTTTAAAAATTAGTAGATGTACTAGAAATATTTCATGGGAGAAAATAGACATATGAGACTGTTGTAGCCCTGAGAGCATTTCAAGAGAAAAGAAAATTCTATTACTAAAGTTAGATATATCAATGTTCTTTAACATTCTTCCAACCCTGAAATTCAGTAATAAAAAATATCTTTTTTGGTTATAATATTACTTTTAACAGGAAAAAAATGTTTCCTACGTCTCCTACAAATTCCAGAACCAAATTTTATTATAAATGCTCTTATGTAAAGTGTTCTCATTACCATTAGTTCAACTATCAATCTATCTACAAGATAAACATTTCACTTCAAAGAGAAAAAAGAAAGCTTTCTACTTCGTATTGGTGATCAAAATCTGAACCACTGATACCTTGCGTATTTCTTACTGTAATTTGGGATTTCAACTATAGAGTGATTTTCTTCTGAAAGATAAAGAAGCAGAAAGACTTAAGTCAGCATGATGTTGTGCTTCACATGAATAGATTGCATTTGATCAGAAATGGAAATGTTGAAGGGACAGAGAGGAGAAAACCAAGAGAAACAAAAAAAGGGGTATGAGAGAGGGAGGGAAGCAGGAAGGAATCCTGCCTTTACCTACTGGGAATTAGATGTTGTATGTATTATATGCCAAGATCCTTGGAAATAAATTCCGTAATACTACATAATTGTACTTTGCTTAGCCTTCTTCCTTTACCCAAAACAGAATACAGCAGGAGGAGCACTGTGTTTTCCCTGGTGATCTCATTGTACTCCTTTACTTCTCCTTCTTTTCTTTTTTTCCTCTTTCACTCCTCCCCTTCTTCCTGCATTTTTCCTTTCCCTCCCCCCCTCCTCCCTCCTCTTCGTCCACACCTTCCTCCTTCTTCTTCCTCTTCTTTCTCTCATTCTTTTCCTTTCCCCTCTCACCGTCATTCTCCTTATATTTTCTCTGGCATATTCCTCAAACTCAGAGAAGTAGAATTTATGATTAAAACTCTAGAATAAATTTTGTATTTTGAAATTAGCAGGCAACAATTATAGGCTCTAAATAATATTACTATTAAGAATTGTTTTTCTCTCCATCTTTAAATAAAAGGCCAAGACATCTTACTTTAGTGTTGATCTTGTCATATGCAAAATATTTAACTTTATCAGAATATCAGTTACCCATGAATGAAATTCACTAAATAAAATTTGCTTCAAGAATATAGATGGTTGCAACCGAGTCATTTAAATACTTGTACTAAATTTGAGTTCAGATATTCATTTTGTTGCAAAAACAGTTAATGATATAAGAATGTATTCACCTGCCAACTTTTTTATTAGCTATAGGACCAGACATTCCAATTTTATCATTTATGAAGTTTGGGATATTGAAAGAAACCTAGTCTTCAGGAGCAGATACATAATGTAATCTAAAGTAGAAAAGAAAACAACTTGAAACTCTGGAATTGCAATTTTATTTGTCATTGCTGTCACTTTCATGTTATTCCTTCCTTGAAAATATATACAGCTCAGTGGGAAAGGGAATGGAACATGCAGGTTTAATATTTTCCTGAACTCCTAAGCCAACAACAAGCAAATACAGACATGCAATTAAAGTTATATTTATTTCAGGGGAGTTGCGGCAAGATGGCGGCTTAGGAGGACGCTGGGCTCACCGCACGTCCTGCTGATCACTTAGATTCCATCTACATCTGCCTAAATAACCCAGAAAACCGCCAGAGGATTAGCAGAACAGAGTCGCCGGAGCCAAACGCAGACGAGAGGCCCACGGAAGAGGGTAGGAAGGGCGGCGAGGCGGTGCGCGCTCCACAGACTGGCGGGAGGGAGCCGGGGCGGAGGGGCGGCTCGCCGGCCAAGCAGAGCCCCCGAGTCTGGCTTGCAAAAGCAGAGGGGCCTGACGGACTGTGTTCCCACAACAAGCGCGACTTAGCGTCTGGGAGGTCATAAGTTAACAGCTCTGCTCGGAAAGCGGGAAGGCTGGAGGACAAAGGGAGGGAGAGCTGCTGAGCCCCCTGACAACAGAGCTCAGTTTGGTGGGGAACAAAGGCGCTCGCCAGCGCCATCTCCCCCGCCCATCCCCCAGCCGAAATCCTGAAAGGAACTGGTTCCTGCCAGGGAACTTGCTCCCTCCGCGCAAACACCCAACTCTGCACTTCTGCGGAGCCAAACCTCCGGCAGCGGATCTGACTCCCTCCCGCTGCCACAGGGCCCCTCCTGAAGTGGATCACCTAAGGAGAAGCGATCTAAGCCTGCCCCTCCTGCCCCCGAGCACCTTGCCTACCCACCCCAGCTAATACGCCAGATCCCCAGCATCACAAGCCTGGCAGGGTGCAAGTAGCCCAGACGAGCCACACCACCCCACAGTGAATCCCGCCCCTAGGAGAGGGGAAGAGAAGGCACACACCAGTCTGACTGTGGCCCCAGCGGTGGGCTGGGGGCAGACATCAGGTCTGACTGCGGCCCCGCCCACCAACTCCAGGTATACACCACAGCACAGGGGAAGTGCCCTGCAGGTCCTCACCACGCCAGGGACTATCCAAAATGACCAAGCGGAAGAATTCCCCTCAGAAGAATCTCCAGGAAATAACAACAGCTAATGAGCTGATCAAAAAGGACTTAAATAACATAACAGAAAGTGAATTTAGAATAATAGTCATAAAATTAATCGCTGGGCTTGAAAACAGTATACAGGACAGCAGAGAATCTCTTGCTACAGAGATCAAGGGACTAAGGAACAGTCACGAGGAGCTGAAAAACGCTTTAAACGAAATGCATAACAAAATGGAAACCACCACAGCTCGGCTTGAAGAGGCAGAGGAGAGAATAGGTGAACTAGAAGATAAAGTTATGGAAAAAGAGGAAGCTGAGAAAAAGAGAGATAAAAAAATCCAGGAGTATGAGGGGAAAATTAGAGAACTAAGTGATACACTAAAAAGAAATAATATACGCATAATTGGTATCCCAGAGGAGGAAGAGAGAGGGAAAGGTGCTGAAGGGGTACTTGAAGAAATCATAGCTGAGAACTTCCCTGAACTGGGGAAGGAAAAAGGCATTGAAATCCAAGAGGCACAGAGAACTCCCTTCAGACGTAACTTGAATCGATCTTCTGCACGACATATCATAGTGAAACTGGCAAAATACAAGGATAAAGAGAAAATTCTGAAAGCAGCAAGGGGTAAACGTGCCCTCACATATAAAGGGAGACCTATAAGACTCGTGACTGATCTCTCTTTTGAAACTTGGCAGGCCAGAAAGAATTGGCACGAGATTTTCAGGGTGCTAGACAGAAAAAATATGCAGCCAAGAATCCTTTATCCAGCAAGTCTGTCATTTAGAATAGAAGGAGAGATAAAGGTTTTCCCAAACAAACAAAAACTGAAGGAATTTGTCACCACTAAACCAGCCCTACAAGAGATCCTAAGGGGGACCCTGTGAGACAAAGTCCCAGAGACATCACTATAAGCATCAAACATACAGACATCACAATGACTCTAAACCCGTATCTTTCTATAATAACACTGAATGTAAATGGATTAAATGCGCCAACCAAAAGACATAGGGTATCAGAATGGATAAAAAAACAAGACCCATCTATTTGCTGTCTACAAGAGACTCATTTTAGACCTGAGGACACTTTCAGATTGAGAGTGAGGGGATGGAGAACTATTTATCATGCGACTGGAAGCCAAAAGAAAGCTGGAGTAGCCATACTTATATCAGACAAACTAGACTTTAAATTAAAGGCTGTAACAAGAGATGAAGAAGGACATTATATAATAGTTACAGGGTCTATCCATCAGGAAGAGCTAACAATTATAAATGTCTATGCACCGAATACCGGAGCCCCCAAATATATAAAACAATTACTCATAAACATAAGCAACCTTATTGATAAGAATGTGGTAATTGCAGGGGACTTTAATACACCACTTACAGAAATGGATAGATCATCTAGACACACGGTCAATAAAGAAACAAGGGCCCTGAATGAGACATTGGATCAGATGGACTTGACAGATAGATTTAGAACTCTGCATCCCAAAGCAACAGAATATACTTTCTTCTCGAGTGCACATGGAACATTCTCCAAGATAGATCATATACTGGGTCACAAAACAGCCCTTCATAAGTTTACAAGAATTGAAATTATACCATGCTTACTTTCAGACCACAATGCTATGAAGCTTGAAATCAACCACAGAAAAAAGTCTGGAAAACCTCCAAAAGCATGGAGGTTAAAGAACACCCTACTAACGAATGAGTGGGTCAACCAGACAATTAGAGAAGAAATTAAAAAATATATGGAAACAAACGAAAATGAAAATACAACAATCCAAACGCTTTGGGACGCAGCAAAGGCAGTCCTGAGAGGAAAATACATTGCAATCCAGGCCTATCTCAAGAAACAAGAAAAATCCCAAATACAAAATCTAACAGCACACCTAAAGGAACTAGAAGCAGAACAGCAAAGGCAGCCTAAGCTCAGCAGAAGAAGAGAAATAATAAAGATCAGGGCAGAAATAAACAATATAGAAACTAAAAAAACTGTAGAGCAGATCAATGAAACCAAGAGTTGGTTTTTTGAAAAAATAAACAAAATTGACAAACCTCTAGCCAGGCTTCTCAAAAAGAAAAGGGAGATGACCCAAATCGATAAAATCATGAATGAAAATGGAATTATTACAACCAATCCCTCAGAGATACAAACAATTATCAGGGAATACTATGAAAAATTATATGCCAACAAACTGGACAACCTGGAAGAAATGGACAAATTCCTGAACAACCACACTCTTCCAAAACTCAATCAGGAGGAAATAGAAAGCTTGAACAGACCCATAACCAGTGAAGAAATTGAATCGGTTATCAAAAATCTCCCAACAAATAAGAGTCCAGGACCAGATGGCTTCCCAGGGGAGTTCTACCAGACGTTTAAAGCAGAGATAATACCTATCCTTCTCAAGCTATTCCAAGAAATAGAAAGGGAAGGAAAACTTCCAGCCTCATTCTATGAAGCCAGTATTACTTTGATTCCTAAACCAGACAGAGACCCAGTAAAAAAAGAGAACTACAGGCCAATATCCCTGATGAATATGGATGCAAAAATTCTCAATAAGGTACTAGCAAATCGAATTCAACGGCATATAAAAAGAATTATTCACCATGATCAAGTGGGATTCATTCCTGGGATGCAGGGCTGGTTCAACATTCGCAAATCAATCAACGTGATACATCACATTAACAAAAAAAAAGAGAAGAACCATATGATCCTGTCAATCGATGCAGAAAAGGCCTTCGACAAAATCCAGCACCCTTTCTTAATAAAAACCCTTGAGAAAGTCGGGATAGAAGGAACATACTTAAAGATCATAAAAGCCATTTATGAAAAGCCCACAGCTAACATCATCCTCAACGGGGAAAAACTGAGAGCTTTTTCCCTGAGATCAGGAACACGACAAGGATGCCCACTCTCACCGCTGCTGTTTAACATAGTGCTGGAAGTTCTAGCATCAGCAATCAGACAACAAAAGGAAATCAAAGGCATCAAAATTGGCAAAGATGAAGTCAAGCTTTCGCTTTTTGCAGATGACATGATATTATACATGGAAAATCCGATAGACTCTAGCAAAAGTCTGCTAGAACTGATACATGAATTTAGCAAAGTTGCAGGATACAAAATCAATGTACAGAAATCAGTTGCTTTCTTATACACTAACAATGAAGCAACAGAAAGACAAATAAAGAAACTGATCCCATTCACAATTGCACCAAGAAGCTTAAAATACCTAGGAATAAATCTAACCAAAGATGTAAAGGATCTGTATGCTGAAAATTATAGAAAGCTTATGAAGGAAATTGAAGAAGATTTAAAGAAATGGAAAGACATTCCCTGCTCATGGATTGGAAAAATAAATATTGTCAAAATGTCAATACTACCCAAAGCTATCTACACATTCAATGCAATCCCAATCCAAATTGCACCAGCATTCTTCTCGAAACTAGAACAAGCAATCCTAAAATTCATATGGAACCACAAAAGGCCCCGAATAGCCAAAGGAATTTTGAAGAAGAAGACCAAAGCAGGAGGCATCACAATCCCAGACTTTAGCCTCTACTACAAAGCTGTCATCATCAAGACAGCATGGTATTGGCACCAAAACAGACACATAGACCAATGGAATAGAATAGAAACCCCAGAACTAGACCCACAAATGTATGGCCAACTCATCTTTGACAAAGCAGGAAAGAACATCCAATGGAAAAAAGACAGCCTCTTTAACAAATGGTGCTGGGAGAACTGGACAGCAACATGCAGAAGGTTGAAACTAGACCACTTTCTCACACCATTCACAAAAATAAACTCAAAATGGATAAAGGACCTAAATGTGAGACAGGAAACCATCAAAACCTTAGAGGAGAAAGCAGGAAAAGACCTCTCTGACCTCAGCCGTAGCAATCTCTTACTCGACACATCCCCAAAGGCAAGGGAATTAAAAGCAAACGTGAATTCCTGGGACCTTATGAAGATAAAAAGCTTCTGCACAGCAAAGGAAACAACCAACAAAACTAAAAGGCAACCAACGGAATGGGAAAAGATATTCGCAAATGACATATCGGACAAAGGGCTAGTATCCAAAATCTATAAAGAACTCACCAAACTCCACACCCAAAAAACAAATAACCCAGTGAAGAAATGGGCAGAAAACATGAATAGACACTTCTCTAAAGAAGACATCCGGATGGCCAACAGGCACATGAAAAGATGTTCAGCGTCGCTCCTTATCAGGGAAATACAAATCAAAACCACACTCAGGTATCACCTCACGCCAGTCAGAGTGGCCAAAATGAACAAATCAGGAGACTATAGATGCTGGAGAGGATGTGGAGAAACGGGAACCCTCTTGCACTGTTGGTGGGAATGCAAATTGGTGCAGCCGCTCTGGAAAGCAGTGTGGAGGTTCCTCAGAAAATTAAAAATAGACCTACCCTATGACCCAGCAATAGCACTGCTAGGAATTTATCCAAGGGATACAGGAGCACTGATGCATAGGGCCACTTGTACCCCAATGTTCATAGCAGCACTCTCAACAATAGCCAAATTATGGAAAGAGCCTAAATGTCCATCAACTGATGAATGGATAAAGAAATTGTGGTTTATATACACAATGGAATATTACGTGGCAATGAGAAAAAAATGAAATATGGCCTTTTGTAGCAACGTGGATGGAAATGGAGAGTGTGATGCTAAGTGAAATAAGCCATACAGAGAAAGACAGATACCATATGGTCTCACTCTTATGTGGATCCTGAGAAACTTCACAGGAACCCATGGGGGAGGGGAAGGAAAAAAAAAAAAAAAGAGGTTAGAATGGGAGAGAGCCAAAGCATAAGAGACTTAAAAACTGAGAACAAACTGAGGGTTGATGGGGGGTGGGAGGGAGGAGAGGGTGGGTGATGGGTATTGAGGAGGGCACCTTTTGGGATGAGCACTGGGTGTTGTATGGAAACCAATTTGTCAATAAATTTCATAAAAAAAAAAGTTATATTTATTTCAAAAGATGAAAATTAAAGATAACTTCTGATTCTAGAATGAGCCAAGGTCTATACAATACCTTGTGGGTGTAACTCTTCATTCTTGTAACTGTTTCAGGGAGTCAGTATCATGGTGGGCAAGTAGCTTCTTCCTGAGTGTTTTAATGATACCCTCATGCCCTGAAAGAATTAATGATCCTTTTCAGTTAACAATGTATCAGGGACTCTAGTGAAAGAATGGTCCAAACACGGGCTCAGTAGTCAGGAAACCTGATTTAGTTTTAACACCACTTCTAATGTGATTCTCCAACTCTGAGTAGCTCAGTTAAGTGACAGTATCTTAGTTCCTTAGTCCTCTCACAGGAAAAACAGTTGCCCGGATGATTTAAAATAACATCATTCATGGGGCACCTGAGTGTCTCAGTCACTAAACATCTGCCTTTGGCTTAGGTCATGATCTCACAGTTCATGGGTTTGAGCCCCCAGTCAGGCTCAGCACAGAGCCTGCTTTGGATCCTCTCTCCTCTCTCTCTCTCACTCTCTCTCTCCCTCTGCCCCTCCCCTGCTCTCTCTCTTTCTCTCTTTCAAAACAAAAATAATATCCTTCAATAATTATTGTTTACTAATGAGACATAAAAAGGATTGTGTCAATTTTGTGTGATTTTTCTGTAAAGAAACTACTGGAGAATTCCCCATGAACCAATGGGAACTGCTCTGTTTATTGACTTGAAATTTCCTTTCTAGGTGGTGAGAATTGGGCACGTGACCGTGACTGCTTATGCTAGTGTCAAATGGACTGATAAAGAGTTGAACAATGAATGATTTTACTTTGCTTCCAACAATATCAAAGGCCAAGAAATACAAAACTAACTATTTTCCAGGCAGCATACGTCCGGAAGGATGGCATTTGATAACAGGTGCTAGAAATGATTGGAGATCATCATGTGGAAACTTGCCCATTCTGCTTGTAGGTGCCTGTTCCTAAAAAGCCACTACATTCCTCACCTATACTTGTTTATGATAGTCTTTTCAAAAGTATTTGAACACCTTCCAACTAATCTATTTATAGGCAGATATTTACTATATTTAGCAGGTATTTACATGCTTATTTCATTTTAAAGCCCAGTAAAGAAGTAGCCTAGTCTTCTTAATTTGCATATAACAGCCATTTATGAAATGCCGTATTTTAGAAGTTAAAGTATGAGGCTTTAGAAAGCCAATAACAATCATCTTTCATTCATGTATAGTATTATAGAAGCTAAGTAAACAAATGACTTTCCTCATCTCAAAAATACTTATGTATGTGATACATAGTGGAATTTTTGGCATATGGGACGTATTCAAAATTATGTTGCTTCTTACATTTTTGTTTTTTGTGAGGGTTGGGGGTAGTAAGAAGAAAATGGTACTGTGATTGGAATTATTAGCTCTACAGAAAAGATGGTGGACTTCAAGTATTAGAATTCTTTCAAACCAAAACAAAGTGATGACAGGAAATCCTTCCAGTCTGATTCTACATGGTACTTCTTGGGATTAAAAAATTTAAATAATCATTGACACAGTTAGCTGAAAATAGCACAGTCATTTTGTGACAATTTCAGACAGGATGTATTTGCGCTGGATAAGTCAAAGTTACTATTTAATCCAACTTCTTTCACTAAGAAATTACCAGATTAATCTAACATCCTTTCACTAAGAAAATATTTATAACTTATTCTATGGCCATGCAGGAGTGAACAAGACAGTCAGAACTTCTGCTCCCCTGGAGCTCATTTTCTAGTAAGAGAGACAGTAGATAAATAAACCAATAAATCCATTAATAAAGGCAGCGAAGAAAATAGAACACAAGGTGTGCATGGAAGTTTGACAGGTGCTGCTAGTTGCTTATTCACTCTTCCTTCATTGCTAACACAATACCACTGCTCTTCAAGGTGGCAAGAATTTTACCTGTTTAGGCATCCTTTGCAGCTAATGGTAGTCATGACACCATTCTGAATAATAAGATTTAGAAAGACTTCTGAAATTTCTGGGACATTTTTGCTGTCCTTATTCAGGTGTGCGCCCTCCTCTGCCATTTACTTCTTCGCTGGAATGCAAAAGTGATGGCTGGCACTAGAGAAGCCACACTGTGACCATGTGAGAAAGACAGGACAGTGTCCTGAATTAACTTTACCAATTGCCTACCTATGTCTTATGCATGAGAAAAATAAAGTATTAATTCAATTAAGCTACTCTTTGAGTTTTCTGTTGGTTGTGGACAAATGTGAATCATACTTTACACAGAAATGATGGGGGATGATTAGTATATACTGGATAGTTTAGGGAAGCATCACTGATACATTAACATGACAAGAAGTGGCGATGGCCATAAAAAAATGAAATATATGAAAAAACATTCTAGGCAGAGGGAAGACCGAGTATTAGATCACGTGTCAATCTTGAGCTTGACCAGTGTTGCCAAAGTGTCATGAATTATGATGAAATTCTCTGTGACTATGAGGTAAGTGGTTAAAGGACACTGCCTAGTAAGTGCTTGGATAGAAATCGGGTTTGAGAAGGAGGTATGTAAAGCAATGATATGGAGAGGGAAGATGCATGGAAAAGGAGAGTAGTTATTTCTTTAGAGAAATATTGCCTTGAGTGGTCAGCCAAGCCACAGATCAGAAGCTGATGAGCTTATCCTTTACCACATGCATAAGGAGTGTAAACTACCAATTATTCTTCTACTCATGAACTGGTGATGTATGTCTTTTCATGTAAGCAGGCATACAATATTTAATTTATTTTCTTTCTTCCAGGAATATATTATTTCCTATTTGAAAGTGGCCTACATGGGGCGCCTGGGTGGCGCAGTCGGTTAAGCGTCCGACTTCAGCCAGGTCACGATCTCGCGGTCCGTGAGTTCGAGCCCCGCGTCGGGCTCTGGGCTGATGGCTCAGAGCCTGGAGCCTGTTTCCGATTCTGTGTCTCCCTCTCTCTCTGCCCCTCCCCGTTCATGCTGTCTCTCTCTGTCCCAAAAATAAATAAACGTTGAAAAAAAATTTAAAAAAAAAAAAAAAAAAAAAAAAAAAGAAAGTGGCCTACATATTAGGAATTTCATGTTTAAAAGCATATTCTATTTATGCCCATTTATGAATACAAACAAATCTTATATCAGAAATCTAAAAGTGAAGGTTAATATCTGAAATTCAAAAATCAAACCGGTATCTAAAAATCTACTTGCAAGTGAAGCTACTGATACTACCTTGTCCAGGTGTAAACTCTTACACTTTATACTCGTGTGACTATATTCTTGTTAAACTGGGTCTACATATTTTGGATCCAGAGAAACGTGAATTTACAGAAAAACAAACACGAGTACTGGAGGGAATACCCAATTTGATGTCAAGAAATCTAGATCTGCTAATGTGGAAAAAATGGCAAGCTTCTGTTGGGGGGATTCATGGATTACAGCAGTTAACCTGATCTTATTGAAACTTTGGAGCTACAAAATAAAATATAATTGGGGTGCCTGAGTGACTCGGTCTGTTAAGCATCCAACTGCAGCTCAGGTCATGATCTTACAGTCTGTGGGTTCAAGCCCCACGTCAGGCTCTGTGCTGACAGCTCAGAGCCTGGAACCTGCTTCAGATTCTGTGTCTCCCTCTCTCTCTGCCCCTCCCCCACTCACACTCTGTCTCTCCGTCTCTCAAAAATAAATAAATGTTTAAAAATTAAAACAAAAACAAAACCATCATCAAAGAGATCTAGATTTTAAAACAAGTCATTGTATGCTTTTTCAGGAACACTTGTGAAACTCTGTTGAATTGCTAAACCTTGTAACCATTCATTTACTATAATTATTAGTTGGTGTCTTTGCAAATTTAAATGTTATATATTATTGTTCTGCTTTTAATATGAAAGTCTACTCCTTTTCCATTTCCTGAAGTAAAGCCGTTAAATACCCTTTCCCAAATGATTTATAAATGCAATTTGTTTTTAAATAAAAGTACCGTGGTACAATGATACAAATTATTATCACTAAAGCTTTTAATTAAAACCTAAAATATGTGTGTCACTGTTAAAGAAATTAAAATTTCCAGAGCCTTAATAAGAAAAGCTATTTGTTAAGGGGTCCTGAAGCAATTGTGCTTTTGAAGATAAGACCTAAAAGCTTCAGCCTGGCTTTTTTTTTTTTCTTTCCTTTTTCTATTTAGCTTCTGAATCTTTCTTCCATGGAAATTTTTTCTATTCTTTGTGTGGAAAAGCACCAAGGATGTATCTGCCTGGAAGGGAGGACCTTTTACAAAAACTTAGGAAAAAGGGTTCAGATGAAAATGTGGAGAGTTGCCCCAGAAACTCTGGCAGCAATTCCAAAAAGACATGATTTTTTTAAAAAAAGAATCTTAAGGGATTTATCTTGAGGGATTTCATGCATTAAACTGTAGTATAAGAGGAACGATTTTGTACAAACTCATCAGGGTGCAGTGTAACCAGCAGTATTAATAGGGACTTGATGCTACAAGAACCTGCAGGTAGTGGATGAACAGCTGGGGAACAGTTTGACTCACAGATGCTTCCACGTTGGTAGGGGCCTGTGGTGAAATTCATGGATGTTTTACAAATAACAAATCCATTGCCATTCCAGCTGTGCGTTCTCAAGCTGCAGATAATGGTGGAGGGTCCTTATGCCAAGTGCCCCAGAACTAAAACAGAATGGCTTGTATAACACAGAGCCCGTGCCGGATAATAACTTTTCCTCAAGAGTCAGATCATTCATCTGTCAATATTGAAAGCCAAGGTTCTCATTTAACATCATAGTGAAAAGGCAGACTACCTGGGATGCAAATAGGAACCTTTTCCTTTACTTGAGTTTCTGCCTTACCCTTCGTATTTATCAGGTGTGATTCCTGAATATTTAAATATACAGAGATCCCCAGTCCTCTCTAGGCTCATCCCTTGGCAATTTGTTAAGGCTTAGGGTCTCAGCATAGATTTTCTTCACTGAATAAAGCTGTGTGGAAACGTGGACTATGCCAGTTAAGTGAGTCCGGCAAGAAATAACCAAGCAGTATGAAAACCATTATAATGTTAAGATTCTGGCGGCAATTTTGAATTATTCATTACCCTTCCCCCCTTTACCCGGCCGACATATGGTGCTGTGTGGGTGTTACTTTTATTAAGAACCGGAAAATTTTACTAAAATACAAAGCTTGCTTTTGGTTTTAAATCCTTTGCAAATATCCAATCTAACTTTAAAAATATGCCTAGTACATTATCAAAAGTTTAAGATATCTCATTGCTATATATCATTAGGAAATTTTGGATTATTTCTTCTATAGAAAGGCAAGAAAAAGAAGAAGTTGGGTATCTGGAAAGGTTGGGTTGAGTCAGTGACTTGTAAAGCAAAATGCTTCTACAAAATATCATTAATTTTGAAAGACTAATGTTTGTGTTCATTCTCATGAAGAATATTCAAATGCGACAAACTATAAAGGTGATGATGGCTTTTAAATGCCATGAATAATTTTAAGAGCATATCCTATTGTTTCCTGCAAGTGAACTTGCAAAAATTTATTTCTTGTTGAAGCATTTATTACTTTAGTTTTGCCCATGTACTTACAGGTGCGTTAATCAATGGATGTTATTACATGTATCCAGGAAGGCGATTCAATCATTTGAGGGTGACTTATTTTACTTGGGGTTAATTTGTAGGCAGCTCTGGAGCTATATGGCTTTAAGGAGTTACTGAAGGTGACAAAATGAAAATTAACAGCTTTAGCCCTGTATGGCTATGTTACATAGCTGAAATGGAACAAAGTGGAAATAAGAGGTTATTGCAATCCCCAAGATGGACTTGGCTTGAGGCATGTCAATGTGCTTTGGGTTTTAGTGTCACTGCTGGCGGTTACTTTTATGCAAGCAGATCACAGAAAACCTGTGAACCTAAAACATGTGAGTAAAATGATTTTCCTGGAAGGAATTGTTGATGATTGGCTGCATCTGGCAATTAATTATGCATTAGCATTTTAAAGTGCAAGTGCTTTACCCATTGCAAGAGAGATATAGATATAAATACCGATGATATAGATATAGGTATATAGATTAGATATACATATAGATACAGATACAGATGTAATTTGTCTCTCACTGTCATTTTGTAGTTATTCCCATTTTACAGTTGAGGACGTTTGTGGTTCAGAAGAGTTAAGAGACCTACTTACATTCCTTGTTTCTTCTCAGGCGTAGAAATAGAATGATGAATGCCAGGGCCATTGCGATGATCCAAGCTAGAAGTAACGAGACCTTGAGCAATGAGTGTGTTGCAGAAGACAAAAGATAGTGCCCACATAAAAAAAAAAAAAAAAAAAAAAATGCAAGCTTTGGGATTGATTGGAGGAGTGGAGTGGAATTAAGGCTGAAAAAGACTGATATTTCAAGTCATTGACTATGGTTATAGAAACATAGGGAACTTTTTTAGCTTAACTGTTTGCTTTGGGGTGAATTAGACTTACGGAGGAATTGCAAAATAGTGCCGAGTTTCTGTATTCCCTTCACTTCGCTTCCTGTAATTAACATCTCACATAGTGCATTATCAAAATTAAGAAATTTTTATTGTTGCAATACTACTAAGGAAACTATAAATACCATTCACAAATGTACATAAGTGACAATCACAGTTAATTATTTGAATAAGTATTTATCCCCATTTTATTATTTTTGTTTGCATTAAAATAAAACACGAACAAATGCTTAGCAGACTGTAGACATAAGACATCAGTTTGATATTGATTGGATCTTACCGAGGAACACTCCATTTTTAACGTTTTTTATTTATTTTTGGGACAGAGAGAGAGACAGAGCTTGAACGGGGGAGGGGCAGAGAGAGAGGGAGACACAGAATCGGAAACAGGCTCCAGGCTCCGAGCCATCAGCCCAGAGCCTGACGCGGGGCTCGAACTCCCAGACCGCGAGATCGTGACCTGGCTGAAGTTGGACGCTTAACCGACTGCGCCACCCAGGCGCCCCGGAATACTCCATTTTTAAAATCTGAAGTCATTATGGAGAGAATACCACGGTGACTCATTTTCTGGTCCTGTGATCTGATGTATTCAGCCTATTACATTTGATTGCAATGTTGGATACTGTGACCAGTACAGCTCTGCTCAAGTCCATCTTTTCAAAAAGTTTGACAATTCGTTTAGAAGAATGATTTCAGACTTCTGCTTCCGGCCGAGATTCAGTAACAGTGGCCAGGTTTACCCTTTTGCCTGAAATAACCGAAAATGGGATAAAATATATGAAACGTTGCTTTTCAAGACACTGTGTTTCAGGAGAAGACGTGTTGATCTTGCTAGAGAACTGATTGTAGTATGGGCTGGCCAAGCAGGGAGCTCAGCTTTCATCATCTGCCTGGCGAATGCAGTGGTGTTCCGGTTTCCCTACGAGGATGGTGTTAGGGGGTCTAGAGGTCAGCTGAGCCTCCATGGCACACCCACAAGCAAAGAGCCTGAAGGAGGTGGTGTTTGTATAACTGGTCACCATTAGAATTTACATCCTTCTCCTCCATAGTAACGGGAAGAAGAGCCTCCACCCTACATGGCATCAATAAAATGAAACAAAGTGGTGGAAGTAGGTGCTAAGAAGTGGCTCATGTTTTCCCCGCCCCTGGTATCATTAAGGCCCACGGGAGAGCTGAACTTCCATGTCCAGCAGGCAATGGTGGGATACCATGAGAAAGTGGTTTGAAGCAGGATGGGCCACACTCCTGATTTGACACACAGCTCCCCCATCTCCAGCTTGGTTGCTGAGCACCCGGCTCAGGAGGCGCCAGGAGGTAGTGGGGGCAAGACTGGTTGACACTCCACTCGCCCCGCTTCCCCTCTCCTGGTTTCTGGTGGTGGGGGTGATGGTGGGGAGGGCCAGTGAAGAGTTGAGCTTCTCCAAATCATACCAAGAAAGCACGTTTTGGGCTTGAGTCCTTCACTTCCCACTTCCTTGGTGACAGCTGAGATCAGGTGAAAGCTGATCTACCTCTCTGCTCCGAGGTAATGAGGTGGTGTGAACGGATGTCCTATATTTAATGGGAACGTAGGGCAGGGTCAAGGGGAGGCTAACCTTACACCCTAGTTGTCTGCAATGAGCAGTGGGAGTCAGCGCCCCGCTGGCACGGGAGGAATGCCAACCAGGCATGTGAGAAGATGGTCACACACACCCAACTGGCCTAGTGTGACACCTCACCTGGGGACTGCCTACTAAAGAAAGTTAAATAAGATTCACAGTCTCATAGCGTAATATCAAATGTATCTAGTCAATAGTAAAACTATAACTCTTCTTCATAGTAAGAACGAGGAAAATCCCCCCATGAGAAAGCATAATCAACAGATGCCAACGCGGAGATAAATCAGATGTTGATATTATCTGACAGGATTTTTAAAGCAGCCATTGAAAGATGCTTCAGCAAGCAATTACAAATCCTTATGAGCAAATGAAAAAATGTGAAAAATATCAGCCAAGACATCATCCCTAGGTATTTATTCAAGCATATATCCATAGGAAGGTTTGTTCAAGAATGTTTATAGCAGCTTTTTTATTTTTATTTTATTTTTGTAGGTTCAGATGTCCTACAACAAGTGAAAAGATAACAGATTTTGTAATATTCATACAAAGGAATACTGGTTAACAATAAAAAAGAATGAGCTATCGACGTGTGCAGTAACACAGGTGAATCAAATTGATGCAACCAAGTGAGTGAAAAAAGAGTACATATTGTATGACTACTTTCTTTTGAGAAAAAGAGAAAGAGAGACAGAGAATTTCTAGCAGACTCCATGCTCCACATGGAGCCTGACACAGGGCTCGATCCCACAACCCTGGGATCATGAGCTGAGTCAAGATCAAGAGTCAGATGCTAAACCGATTGGGCCAACCAGGCATCACTGTATTATTACTTTTATATAAGACTTTAGGAGATGCAAAGTAATGTGTGGTGTCAAAAAGCAGGTTAGTGATTGCGTGAGGACTGGAAGGGGCAGGAGATAGGAGGGAGTGGTGACAAAAGAGCAGGAAGAAACCTGGGTGCTGATATGCTGAACGTTCAGTATCTTGGTGGTTTCTCAGGAATATATATATATATATATATATATATATATATATATATGGAGAGAGAGAGAGAGAGGGAGAGAGAGAGAGAGATTAAATTGTAACTTTAAGTATGCTCACTGTTTATTTCAAATTTACCTCAATAAAACTTTTTATTATGGAAACAACTCTGCAAACTTCTTGCTTTGGGTTACTTATAAGTAAAAAGAGAAAAAAAGAAAGAAAGGAAGTTGACCAGATTGTATGTTATTATCTCCCTGTACAGATTAGAATCAGTAGGATCACTGAATCCTGCAAGGAAAAATTGCATATCAACATTGCAAAGGTCACAAGAAATATTATCTGTTAGGGAACTAGAGCACCTCCTTCTCTTCCTGTGGGTCACATGTGTCACACTGTGCCCCAGATAACATATCTATAATATTAACAAACAAGACAGTAATTTTATACTCTGTTACCATCTGCCATGTTAAATAGTGGGTGGATTGCATTAAAAGATGTGTTCTGGGCATCTGAAACATTGTATCCAAATAAGCACATGACTTCAGTTTAAGAGTTAAATTTTCCTTTTTGATAATTTAAAATATTACATGACAAAAAACATAAAACAACTATTAAACATGTAGAACATTTAGGATTTAAAATGTCGAAGGGAGAATACTTAGCATTTATTGAGGGTTTTCTTTGTGCTGAGTTTGTGCTAGGAACGTCATATATATCATTTTATTTGTCTCACACAGAAATATAAAGTAGATAATATTATTGCTTACTGCAAAAAGCTGAGAACAAGACAGATGAATACTTCAGTCAAATTAATAGCGATAGATTAAAAAAAATTTTTTTTCAAGGCCTTTTTTTTTTTTTTTCACAATTTATCTATCCTCCTCATAGATTTCCATTTTGTCAATAGTTTCTGTGAATGGTGCATATAAAGAAATATTTCACAGAATATGTATGTATTTCAATATATGTATATTCCATAGTCAATTTAAATATTTATTTTATAATAATATCTGTGAATTTTCTTAATTTAACCACATTTAATATACACTCAAGCTTATCTAATCACCTCTTATATATAAAAAGTAAACTGATAGGTTTAATAGAAATTTTACCTATAATCCTGTCGAAAACATTTAAATGACTCAGAGGTTGAGCTGAAAACAAAACAAAAAGCAAAACCCCGCATATCTTCCTTTCATATTCCAAACATTTAACTTTATAAATAACAAAAATGCAGAGGATAAATAGGAAATCATGCAGATGGAAGGAAGCATCTAACTCCCTCTCTTCCTCCTTTCCTTTCTTTCCCTCTCCTTAAAACACAAGCAAGTGGGGGGCCTGTGTGGCTCAGTCTGTTGAACATGACATCTTCAGCCTAAGTGGTGATCTCATGGTTTCTGAGTTTGTGAGTTTGAGACATGGAGCCCTCCATCGAGCTCTCTATCAGAGCGAAGCCTGCTCGGGATCCTCTTTCTCTCTCCTCTCCTCCTCCAATTGGGCTCTCTCAAAAATAAATATAAAAAAAAAAAATAAAACACAAGCAAGTGGACAGGAGAGAAAAGGAAACCAATTCCTCAAAATCACCACAATTTCTGAGAAAGTCTGAAGGATCAAGATTAGTGTCTCATAAACCACAGCTCACATTTATGGAGATTCCTTTGAGATTCTCTTAATGTAGAAAAACACTTTGGTTGGAATATTGTCTTTGTAGTGCTAAAACACAGGAAGTACCCCAAATCATTTTTGAAGCTTTTAAAGTTTTTATCTCAAAAATCAACTATTTAAAGCTATAAAAAAAAAAGAAAACAAAAACCAAAACAAACAAATGAATACTAGCCCCAGGGAGATGAGAGTTTTTACAGTTCCTATAGGCTTCATGATAGCATTAGAAAGGTTTCATTATGAATGTTGGATTATGAAACTAAAACAAAACTAAAAACCTTATGGGTTCTTGTGGTGTCTGGATTTTCTCTTAAGTCGAAATTGGGATAGGCATGAAATATTTACTGTGAAACAAAACCGAAACAATAAAAAATATGTTCTTTTTAACCAATTTGAATTTTGGAATTGTTTTAACCAAATTTGGTATTCCTTATTTCAGGTTTAATAAGCAATGAATATACAATGTGAAACTTTTATATTTGATTATAGGACACTATGGAAATATCAAACCCTAGAGAACAGAGTGAGAGGGTTAGAATGAGGAAGAAAAGATTCCTAGAGGAATTACCAGGTGATTCTTAAATAAGAGTTAGCTATGTTCCCCAAGGAGGAAAGGAATCCAAGTGCGGGGCGGCCGGTGGGGGGAAGGCACATGAAAGGGAAGGTATTTATACGAATATTTGTGTAGCATGTTTGAAGGGGAGGACGAAAGTGGAGAATAGGGGAGGACAACAAAAATATAGGACAATATTTTGAAGACAGTTAAATCGTTCGTTGAAAAGCTTTTGGCAGAACCTTAATTTGACCAGCTGTGTGTTTGGGGGGAAAATATCTATTTGAGGGACAGATTTGAGACAAAAAGACCAGACAAGTTCTGAAAATACTTCAAGACAGATTGAGTGCGTTGGGTTTTGCAAATAGAGAGGAGGGAAAGTGTTTAAGAAGCAGAATCTGCATAACCTGATGACTGTGGACAAGCAGAGGGAGAGAAGGGGGCAGTGTAGAATAATTCCCTGAATGACTGAGTGTAAGTAGATAGACAGTCATGGCCCAGATTCTCAAGAAGGTTTTGGGGAGAGATGAAAAAGCTGAGTCTTGGACATTTTAAGTTTGATGTGCCTATATGAATATAAGCAAGTGTCTGGAAGGCCCTGAATACAGTTTATGGTATGATAGGAAATAGGATAAAAGGGGTGAAACAAGAAAACAAAATGAAGCAGACACATTCTTACTTTCATGCAATTCCCAGTCTATGAGAAAATACAGGGCAAACAATTATGAAAATTAGTACAAGTGCTATGCTATTGTTACAGAAGGAAGTGCGCTATGTAATAGAGGTTCTATTGGGTAGAGTTAACTTAGCCTGAGGCACGGGTCTCAGGACTCTTCACTGTAAAAGTTATACTGAATTTGGCCCTGGAAGTGAATGGAGGTTGACAAGGTGATGAAGGATATGGGGATAGCGTTGCACAGAGGTAGAAGAAACTTTGACATGTTGCGTACAAAATAAAGATGGATGGACTGACTAATCACTCTGGTCTCATAGAAACATGGACTAAGTTCTATGAACTAGTAGAAAACTTTGAGGGAATTCAAGAAGAAAGTGACATAATATAGAGGTTTAGAGCTCAAAAATATTAATTAACAGTCCAAAGTCATGTGTAGATGGGTGAGATTAAATTGCTAGAAAATATTTCCAGAACAGTAGGGTAAGAATCCCTTTTTTTATGTGAAAAGGAGAGGGTTATCTAATTTGCTTTGAGATGTAATGCTATGAGATGATAAAATCCAAGAGGAATATCAATAATAAACATATTAAATATTAATATATAAAATATCAATATTAATAACTACATGTGTTAATAGTGATAATTAATATTTATTGAATATAGAAAATTATGTTTAGATCTTGGTCCCATTATTTAATGATGATAACTTAGGTAAATTCTTTAAGCTGCTAAAGCTTAGTTATTTTGGGGCGCCTGGGTGGTTCAGTCGGTTGGGCGTCCGACCTCAGCTCAGGTGATGATCCCATAGTCTGTGAGTTCGAGTCCCGCATCGGGCTCTGTGGTGACAGCTCAGAGCCTGGAGCCTGCTTCAGATTCTGTGTCTGCCCCTCCCCTGCTCATGCTCTGTCTCTCACTGTCTCAAAAATAAATAAAAACATTAAAAAATTTTTTTAAGTTTAGTTATTTTAATTTTCAAAATGGGGATATTAAAAGTAGCTTTTCCATGTGGTTGTGTGAAGTTAAACTCTGTATATAATACTTAAAAAGTTCTTGGAAAGTGCCTGTTAACACAGGCAGTGTTCAGTATATGTTCTCTACTATTATTTTTAATATACGCATATCCCTCAGAGAAGTTTACACATTAAACTATCATTCAATATCACCTTCATGTAAACCAGTGTATCAGATGACTTCCCACCCTGAAATAAGATGAGAAGCAGAATCTTATGTATTGCTAAGAAGATGGAGTTATTTAGCATTTGCTTCCTGTGTTGTCACCTGACTCGGCACATTAGTCCCACCCAGTTCAGTGTTACAGTGAAATCCACACCATACATAGGCATGAAGAGCTTACACACGGAAGGAGTCTATATACCATGGAATCAAAGTTACCACCTGCTTCTCTGCAGCAGGGTACTTAACTTTTTTTTCTGGAAATATCCTCATTGATACCTGAGAAAATCAAAGAGGGAGGGGTGGAGTTTAATATTTATCTAACTCAGAGTTCAGAAAGATTTAAAGAGACTAGAGTCCATGGAGTATATCCATAGAGCCTATTATTGGTCACATAGATATTTTTTTCATATTTAATCTAGACAACAATCCCTAAAGGTGGATATTATCATCCTCAATTATTCCCAATGAATCAGTGTCTCAGAAAGGAAAAAAGTAGTTTCCCAGTATCACACCACTTAATTATTCCAAGATATTGGATTTAAATCCAGTTTCTAAGGCCTCCTAGTAAAGTGCACATGTATACCTTTCATGTCTGGTTTCTTCTGGTTCCCATGCTGTCTAGTCTCCTTTTCCATGCCACATTAACATATACCTGATGCTGTCTTGATTCTTAACCCCTCCCAGGAGTACTACCACCATTAGAGTGTGTTTATGTGCATGTGTGGGGCGGGGAGGGGGGTGGTAAGGGGCAGGCTTTACCAAAGTTCAAAGGTTTGCAGGTGTTTCAATAAAGTATGCTAAAATGATACCATTTTCAAATGTTCCTCAGCCATTTCCCCAACCAGCAACTTGTCACTAATGTGCCTTGACTTGGTTCCTGGCTCTTCTTTTTCAGTCTCACTTTTCAGCACCTTCCCTGGTCCTGATTTTCCAAAGTTTTTACCAACAGGGCAATTCAGCTTTGATTTTTCTTTTTCTTCTCTGTCCCCACCCCCAGAATATTGAAGCCATGTCCATCATGGTTTTTTAGAAAAGTTATATTCTCAAGAGGGATTTGTCTTTTTCTCTTTCAGACATATATAAAGCATTTAACTGAGCACAGAATAAGAGCTTGATTCTCTGTAGCTTTAAAAATTGCAGGGAAGGAGCTTAGGAATATTGACTACCCTAATAATGTGTAATTCCAATCCTTCTACCCCTACCTCAACCACTTTTTCTCCTACATAAGAATACATGAAAAAGTGACAGTGACCTTGTTATAGGGAAAAGTTTTAAGGGGCTCTAATTTACTCTTTAAAAAGTTAATTATGTGAAAAATTGAAGGTAGTCTTTTGGGCACTTTCTCAAGAGATTAGAATATCTGATACTTGAATAAGTACTTTGAAATGTAAAGACAATTTTCACATCTATTGCCATCTGTGAACTTTAGCCATTATTATCTCCAGTTGATTTTAATACCAAGGTAGAATGAGGTGCTCATGATTGAACAGCTGGTAAGCAATGGAGAAGGGTCAGGACCCATGCCTCTGCCTCCGGGTTAGGTATTCTTTCTTCCCCATAATGTGGACCCAGTCGATGTTGGATGAAGTAGATTGTTGCAAATTTTCAATAAAATAATTTGTAGAAGTGTATAGCATAGTCTTTAACCCAAGAAGAATTTAATATATGAGATTTTTACTCCATTTCTGTGAAGCTCTGTATTTAAAGGGTAAGATTGATGTTGTGTTGACTACATACATGGGTGTTTGAGAAAACTGCTGCTAACTGATTGATCAAAAGCTGGACTCAACGTTTCAAATTTTCAAGGGATTACCATGAGGAAAGTTCGTAAAGAAAGAGTGTCACCCTTAGAAACAAAACAGATGTTTAACAGCACTTTCAGCACAAAGCCAGAAGGAAAAAGGGAGAAAAGCAAAAGGGAAAGGAGGCAGTCAGAGAGACAAAGGAAGGGCCAGGGAATCTTTTGGACAGGATATGGGAACAAGAGGAATAAGACTGAAGGTATGAATGCTGAAGTTAACAGGGATATTCAGCAGGCAAATGGAGGCCACGTGGAACACTTGTTAGGTAAATGTAAACAAAATGAAGCGTAGACAGTTGCGAGGCTCTTGATCCATATTTACCTTGTGCTCTCCGTTGTATCCAGTGTCTGCTTTCCCCCTATGGCTCCACAGATAATGTGGCGTGATTACCATGGGTAATTCATTATCTATACTTCAGTAACTTCTGAGATAGTTTTGAGAAGTGACCTTCCAAGTGGAACTGATTTTAAAACAATTTAAATAAATCTCCTAGGATTCCACTTTTCAACAGTCACAAATACTTAGAGGTTTCATCTGTTATTCTATAAATTCACTGCAACCCAACCTTTCCCTTCCAAGAGAGTTCCTAAACACTGACACTCTACAGTAATGACTACTTATGAAATTCTGATTGAGAGATAAAATTGCCATCAGAAGCGTACTACTTGGTTACCAGACTTAAGGGTATTTAAAATGTTTTCATTTATGTTGCTCACCCAACCAAATACATTCGCATGGGTTCTAGAAAGGCTCTCTGTAGCTGAAAGAATACCCAGGCAGGGTTTTGCTGCTAATAAAATATGTAGGGAATATCCCAGAAAGACCAACATTAAAGAGGTATAAAATGTAGGCTTTTCTAATACAATGACCTAATATGTTCCTATTACAAGTCTTCCTATTATTTAAACAGCTGAACTGGCAGCTTTAAGACCCTTTAAAAGTTAATAGTGGAATTTCAGTGAGACTCTTAAGTCCATATGTGTTTTAATGGATGTTTTAATTACAGAATTTTATACTTGTTCTTATATGTGTCTAGAATTATATGTTTATAACTGATCATATAAGTTACATTATTGTAAATCCTTATGTTTAACTTTTTGTGATTGAAATAGCATTGTATTTCACCTTTGTTATTTTTCAGGATGTCTGTAATCTTTCCAGTTGTACAATATACAATATTTTCACAGCTTTCTGAACTCACATAAAAAGAGTCCTTCTGAACACTATGAGGAAAGTGACTTGCCAACAAATCGTTTTAAACTAAAATGGTTACTTCTCTTTCTTTTATGGACTCATGCTTTCCTTTTAGTGTATTTTGGCTCGAAAGAGAAAAGAAAGAAATCTATTTTAGAAATGCCTCAGCCACTTTATCTGAGTTTCTCAGCAAATATTCATGTGATATCTACTGAGCATAAAGCTATGTTTTCATATCCTATTGACTTTAACAAAGTTGTTTTAGATTAGTTACAGTTTCTGAACTTTTCATTTTCTAATTTTGTTTTTTTAGGGTTAGATTTAAATAGCATACATAATCATACTATTAGAGGTATATGAAAAATCTACAAGTAATTTTTTTTATTTTTCCCTCTCTCTCCCTTTCTTCCTTCCTTTCTCCCTTCTTTCCTTCCTCTACTCCTTTCTTCCTTTCTGCTTAGCTTAAAATAACAGTTAATAACATCAACCCTATTATCTGAAGTTTTATTTATCCAAATATCTGCAGTTTGAATCAGGCACTTAATGGCACCATCTCCGATCAATCTCCGGAAAACCTGAACCCTGTAACTGCCACAGAATAATAGATAAAAAAGGGAATTTTAGCATCAAAAACTGTAAAACAAATATTCCTTTTGAAAAGATAGGCTCAGTCTATGAATTCTGATTATGATGCTTATTATGAAAGGCATTTAATAAGCCATGATCTGGTGTCAATATAATTACAGGCATCATGCATCGGAAAAGCTGTGGTAAAAAGCCTTTTCAAGTATTTTAACTACATAAAAACAAGTATTGTAAGTGCATGTGGTCAGTTGCTGTATTTTGAAACTGTACAAAATGCATTGTAACATATGTATGAAATACAAACTATGTCTTTTTAATCATATAGGTCAAGGGCTAGAAACAATCTCTCATATAAGGAGAAACCAAAAGCTGTGATGATAAAGTACTTACACGTTTGAAACTTCATTTTACAGTATGGAACTGTGAAAAATTAAGAATATGTCCAAATTACCTTAAGTAAACTTGAAATCTAGTAATTGAGATTTAAGGCTTGATATACTTGAAGCCAGAGATGCATCTAGTTGGATTTATCATCCTCCAACGGAAAAAAAATTTTAAAAGAAACAACTCAGACTTCCAATCACAAACATGCCAGCAATAATGATAATTCCACAGAGATCACTGGGCTCTGGGTTCCATTTCCCGAGAAATGATGTAACTGTTATCCATCAGTGTGCCAAGGAAAAGGAGTCAGTGGAGGGGTCTGGGAGATGTTGATGAAGAAGGTGCTGACTTAAACCTTATCAGCTTCTAAAGATTGTTTGGCCTGTTGTTCTGGTTCCTTCCTCAGGAAGCTGAGATATGCATGGCTGCTTCTTAGATGAGTCATCACCACACTGTGTTGTCCTGTGGTAAGGAAGAAGCCTATGTCAGGAAATCTGGGACATTCAATGACACTCTTGCATGTCTATGGCTGGTAAGCACAGTTGATTCGGTTCTATACATAATGAGGCTGAGGTCAGGGGCTTGAGCCCCATATAGGCCAGTTAACTTTTTTTTTTTTTTTTTTTTCTGTACAGTGATCACAGACTGCATACTGAACCATGGCCAGCCAGGTGTCTTACACATATAAACCACTCATAAGAGGCTGGAAAAGTTACTATATTCACAATAGTAAAAAAAATTCCTCTCAGTTCTGGAAAAACAACTCAAGCACATTTGTCATCACTTTGTTAGCACCAATTTCATTTATTAGGTCAACCTGATCAGGCTGCTTAGAAAATTAAAGTCATTTTTCAAATGGAATTATCATTTCGATAAAATAAATATTCTTAAAATCATGTTGTTAAACTTGTTCTCAAAATAGTGACTTGTGGCCCTAAATTTCAGGGAAAGTTATGATAATAACTAATGCTTTCTCCACATAAACTGCTCCTTTAAATTGGATACAATTAATTACTAAAAGACTAAAATATTGACATCAAAACCACCGATGACCATTAGAAATAGTTGAGACACCCCTGACAGGATTGCAATGCTGGTAAAATTCCATTATTGAAATGTATTAAAACGTTGGATTTATCTCAGGTGAGATTATGTAGTAGACACATGTTATGTAAATAATGCTTGTATTTTACTTTGGGACATCACTCCTTCACTCTTAGTCCATGTCTTTATGTAGGATGACTTCATTTCTGAAATCTAGGAGAAGCCACAGGATTCGTGCCTGGCCATTGAAGTACCACCGGTAACGTTTTTTGAGAATTACTGGAAAAGAGGGATTTTCCACTGCCTTGGTTACTAAGTAGCAGCATGGAATTTGGGAACTTCCGGGGCCACTAGAAAGAAAGTACCTACCTGACAATGAAGGTAACATGGAGCAAAGAAAGCATGGCCATGGTGGGGGACAGATAGGGTGGGGCAAAAACAAAAACAAAAGAGTCCTGATGAGTTTTGAGTCTCTGAATACAACCATACCTGAAGGTAAACTGTAGGACTTCAGGGTTTTATGAAGTCAATAATTCCTATTCTTTTTTTGTGCTTGACTCTATTTGATTATATTTCTACAACTTTCCAACTTCAAATAGCTAATTAATAGAAATAAGAATTCAGAACTTTTCGCTAATCTAATAGATGTTTATTGAACTCCTACTTAGGGCTTTAGACTTAATCGCTCAGCTCTGATTTTATATAATCTAATAGAATACTGTTTTCATGTTCTATATGATGTAAATTATAGAGATGCATAAAAAAAGTGTACGTTTGTAAAAAATGATAAAATTTACATTTGTTTAAATAGATAAAAAGTAACATCTCCAGGCAAAAGGAACATGCACATTAGTTTTCCTTCTGTTCTTGCAACAATAGGTGTGTCATTTTTGTTTACAGACCTAAAATGCTAATAAAGGCAAATCGGTTTCTTTAAATTAAAATGTAAAATTACACATGAATATTGAAATGATGCGGCTGGAGGGCTGGATGCTTTGTAGAAAAGATCTTTTGTAGCATTTAGTAGCATTTAGTCTGCCATGTCAGCCAAGCTTGAATGAAGCAGCAAGTTCAGCGAACTCAGTCACATGCAATATCATCTTTTGCAACCATATTACGTATCATCACTGATACCTTTTATATTCTACTGATGTTTATTATGTTGCATGAATGGATTGGCTAGTTCATAGAGACAGAGGGTCACACTGTAGAAAATAACATTCTTATTTAAAAACAAATAACAAATAACATAATGTCCTCAGTGTGGTTAAATCACACAATGTCAACATTATCTGTAAATTATAATGGCTCACTAATGTTGAAGACATCAGGATGAGATATCAAAGCCATCTCACATTTGAACCAGGAATACAACTATTCTCGTTAAGAATTATTAACATCCAAATAACTTTGAAAAAAGAAGCATCCATTCTAGTTTCTCTCCCCTTTCTACACTGACTTTCTAAAACACATCAAATTTGTTGAAATCCACAAAAAAATTGAGAGATGAGGTACAGAGCAAAAGGGTGAATGGCTAGAATAAAAGTGAGAATTGAGCATACTTTTGATATTGCCCTTTGCATTATTATTCTTTCCTCAATTTCTCCTATGAATGAGAACTCTTAATAGAAAATAAAGTGACTTTTTTTGTCTCTTCCTTCCATCTTTCACATTATGACATTATGTCACATTTCCTTTCAAACTTTCCCTGTCAACTTGAATAGTTAGTAATTCAGAAGGTTCTTTTATGTGACGGCCGGTGGGGGGAGTGATGACGGCCGGTGGGGGGAGTGAGGTCATAATTCAGATGTTATGTTTTCCTTTGGGTCAGTGCACAAATTTCTTTCCTATCTAACAAACAAATGATGACTCTAGATCAGAAGGATCAAGATCAAACTCAAACACCCTAAATGGATGGGTTTCCTTTTTCATCTAACAAAAGAGGAAATGCCACTTCCCCACCCCTTCCTCTGAAAATGCGTGGCCCACTCCTTTCCTCCCGGGAGCTGGAGAGAACAGGGGGACAGAACAGATAGCTCATCTATTTGGTCGTGGTGTTTTATGCACCTAAATTAACATGCTTCTTGGGCTTACTGATAACCCTTCAAGGAAGATGTAAATCTATTTCCTCAAGGTCCTATTCGGGAGTTTTTTGTCTAGAATAAATCTGGAAGTCCTAATGACAAAAAGAAATTCCTCATGTACAAACAAATAAAACACTACCACCACAACAAAATCTTAGAAATAGAATGAACTTGTGTCCAATTATCAAGACAAAAAAAATGTGTGTGTGTTTGTATGTGTGTGTGTGTGTGTGTGTGTGTGTGAGAGAGAGAGAGAGAGAGAGAGAGAGAGAGAGAGAGAGAGAAAGTCTTGATTCTTTGTATCTCTTGATAGACGGATGACGTTTGCCTAGGACAACCATCATGGTATTACAAAACTGTCTCAACAATATCATATATTGCTAACTTCTTGTTTCTTTTTGTTTAGACACAGTAATAATTAGCTTAAATACAAACTCTAGTCCTCATGTTGAATTTTCTCTGCTTTGTTTCAGGATAGTATGAGCATGACTGTAAGAATGACAGCTCATTATTTCATGTGAAAGCCTTCTTATTTCTTTAAACACCAACCATCATCCCCACAAAAATAAAAACTAAACTACACTGAAAGCAATTCAATGAACAAAGGGTAGACATCTCTGATGCACGGTTTAGAAATAGAAACCAATTTGAAATTACGCAAATCTGAAGTTGGCTCATAGTTTCTCCATTTATTGAATGTGTGAAGTTCTTCATTTCTAAGAAGGAAGAAAAGACACCATGGGTATTCAATGAGGTGCAGTTATTAAACCCTGTGGCTCATAATGCACACATGCAAAATATGTTAGTTCTTTCCAATTTAATTTGAAAAGATTTTTGAAAGTTTCCTTCATGCCAGACGCAAAGCTGAGTTGTGTGGATAAGATGGGTGGGAATGTGGTCCGAGTGACAGGTCTCTGCAGAGCCTGGCCAGGAGGGCACCACCAGCTACCTGGACACAACAGCCCGCTCTTTCTCAGAGCCCTCTTTCTCTTCTAAGTGAAGGCTTTCCTCAAGCCTCTGTCCTCTACCCTATTCTCTCTCACATTTTTTCCTTCTCTGGTAAACTTATTCATTCTAATCTCAGCTCTGTGAAGCTAATTTCCAAACCCAAACTGGAGTTTTCTCCAACTCTCAAAACCAACTCCATGAGATTACAGATCTGTAATTGGAAATACAGAAATAGGAATTCATCTTCTTTTCTGCCCAGAGCAGTTCCTTCTGATATCGAGGTTTTTGTTAATGACTATCGCTTGCAGGCCACTCTCCCAATTAGGAGGTTATAAGAAGTGAGAGAAGTATGGTGCAGTGATTAAGAGCAAGGTTTATGGGGGAAGGCTGCCCAGGTCCAACCCAGCTCTGTCATTGGAATAATAAAGTGCCTTAACACCTTAACCTCATGTTGCTGCTGTACAGATGAAATTTTATAGTTAATAATACTGTGTCGTGTATTTGAAAGTGGCTAAGAGAGTGGATCTTAAAAGTCTCATTGCATACAAAAAATTAAGACCGTTTATGGTGATGGGTGTTATTATGATGCGCATTTTGCAACACATACAAATATTTAATCATTATGCTCTACACCTGAAACTATACGATGGTAACTGTCAAGTATATCTCAATAAAAATAAGAACATTTTATAACATGCGTACGGTTCTTAGGATAGTGCATGGCATATGGCTAGCACTGTAAAGGTAGTTTATATTGCAGCAAACGCTTTTATTTGCTGCTGTATAAGTATACACTCAGGATTTGTGCCAGGATGGAATTAGGCTCCTTTCCCCTGTGTTTCCGCCTGTCCAATCACCTGATAATCATGAAACTCTAATCATCGTTCTCCAAAATCTACCAATCTGCTGACAACTATTTCTAATAGATAGATAAGGCTTTTTCTTCTTTACCCTTAACATATTTAATAATTTCTGTGCTTTCTGCTTCATAGTAACACTGTTTGTATGCTAATCTTATCCATTTTAATTAGTAAGATATTAAGATCAAGAAACTCTTCTTTACCCACTTTTGAATCATCAAAATATATATTTTTTGAATCTTCAGAACAAAAGATCCTTCACTGCAGGGATTGGATTGTAAAATCACTTTGAACTGAATGAAAAATATTACTCTACAAAATGTTAGAATGGAATCACATGTCACTAAGTTGTATACTGGATGTCCTGCAATTTCTTTCAGTTGTAGCTGCATAATTTATATGAAAAAAAAGCTATTTGGGATTTTACTATGTTATTGTGAGCAAATTCCACTTACCTGAGAATGTATTGTGAATGGACATAATGAATAATTGAGGTAAAGTCCCAGGACACTCATGTGGAGGAGTTGATGAATTACTTAACCCATCAATTTTACAGCCCTCCCCCACCCCCCCCAGAATAAGACTACTAATAACAACCGGTGACTGGACTTTATTGATTAAGGAATTTAAGTGCATATTTAGGAGAGAGATCTTAAGATGACTGATGTTGTTTGCTTGGTGTGACCTTTATAATGTGAGGTTTTTTCTTCTTAAAAGTTAATACAGGATTGTTAGGGCAGGAGACATTGCAGGATATGTTCTGCACTCAGTGTAACATTAGGAAGGATGATAGAGTCGCCGATAGGAGGAGACAGAGGCATGAACCCAAATCTGGCAGAGAAACAACATTTCTGGGGTTGGGACATAGGGTATGAGCACTAAGCTTTCACTAACACTTCCACTTGGGCTTGTATGTCATAAGAGATCTTAGTAGGCAAATCGGGAGGAAAAAGCTACTGATTTTGTAGCCTACTGAGCTTCCTTGTCAGTTTCCAACCGTTCCTTATCCTATGTTGGAAGCATGTGGTGTTTTCTGCCTGGGGCCACAGCTAAGTTCTCCATTTATTATTTCACTAATTCCTTTTCCCAATATATTTTAAGCACCCACATCGTTCATACATAACAGTAGGTACTAGGGGTAGAATGATTAATGAGATAGGGTCCCTGCCCTCACAGACTCAGAGACAGGATTAATTTTAATTAATTAATTAAAGACAAGATTAATTTCAATACTCTGAGATAGTCTCCCTCCTATTTCCAAAGTAATTATACTTTTCATTCATCCAGAAATGTGAAAACTGACAAGTCTTGCTTTATGAGTGAGATTCATGGTTCTGCAGATGTTGTGCTGGCCTTTAGCTCTAGACTTCACGAATATTGTTTAGTTTTGTTGGATTTTGGAAGATGTCTTATATTGTCTCATTTTCCATTAACGGTTTTTAAACCCGATAGCTTCTGCAAACCAATAATATCATGTCAGCATTCAAATATTTACTCAAAAACTCTATTTAATCACAAGAGCACTGAATCGTTTATTTTTCTTCTACTTTGGGTGTATCTCAGGATCTACCTGTGAAAATGAGATCTTGGTGCAAGCACTGGAAAATTTTGAAATCATATTTAGTCTCAACTTTTGTGGAGATGCCCCTCCTTTGATAAAAGGCAGCTGTTTGGGTACAAGAACTGATTATTCTTGAAGTGGTTCTTAATAGCTTCCTAGTTATTTTGCTGACATTTGTCAAAGGCTATACAAATTTAGCTTTCTTGGAACAGGGATGGAAGAAATGTTATAATAGTAGATTTCCTGAAAGCACCATGGAATTTATCTTGATGCTATAATGGACACTTGGTAGCCACAGATGTGGTCACACAAATCTTTTGTACCAATGATTCAATCTGTATCTTTGAGCAATAATATCCAGAAATCCAGAAGATGAAGCAGAGAAGTTATACTTCAACAAAATGGAAGAAGCAGAAAAAATCAAAAGTATAGTTGCTGAGCTGTTTAGAGGGAAGTTGAAAAAAATGCCTAGCCTTATTTACCACACTGTCAAAACAAACAGTTGAAAAAGAACATCATTAGCCAAAATAGTCATGTCTGATACAGTATCTGCACAGTGTAATGTAAGTAGCATAAAAATTAAAGTGGAACCAAATCAGGTTTAAATTCCTGTTTTGCCATAGCGCTACTTTTGTGGGACCTTACTTACCAACCTTCACTTTCCTCAGCTGTAAAGTTAGACTATATAATACTTACTTGTTAAAGACTTAAGTAAAACTAAGTATGTAATATATGGATCATAGCATCCGATGCACTCGATAAACAAATGTAGTCCTCCCTGGAAAAAATATATATCAACCAATTATAAAGAAAATTTTCCAAAATATTTTTTTTTCTATTGAGATAAGTACAATTGTTGTTTGTGAGGAAATAGTTTTTAAAAACTCTGCCAAATAATTGAGGAGAATGGTCTTTCTAATTCATTTCTAACTCTGCTCACAATTGGATTTCTGAGCAGCAACATGACATTTATTCTATTTTCCTCCGCATTGGAATAAGCACACTTTAAAATGTATCCTATTGATCAGGAATTGTCTTGACTCCCATGAGCAATCTTTTCACAGCTGTGTCTATGTAAGTAGACAACACAAAGAATTATGAGATTCCTTCAGTTATTAGAGTACATGCAAGAGTTCCCTGGCTTCCATTTTGAACTAATATGCATCAATGGTGGATACAGGAAGAGCATCCAGGTTAAATATAGCTGTCTGTTAAACAGCTCTCCTGAAGAATTGAACACTTGTGGTTAATGGTGACCCTCCCTGCACTTTGCTATTGGGTGTGAATTTCAGTGAAACTTCATATCCAATAAGATCTCCCTGGGGAAATCAGTTCTGAACATTGGAACTCTACCCTCAGCTAGATGGGGCCATGTTTACAGATACACTCTATCAAGGCTCTCCCAATGGTAACCCCTATTTGATAAAGTTGAAGAGATATGTCCTTAGATTGCTCAGTCTAGAGAGCAAAAGAAGAAAATTATAGTCTATATTTGTTATATTGGGGAAAAGTACACATATGTGCCTCATGTCATGCAATCCTGGCAAGAAATCTTTTACAAAGGCTTCACTAGAGATATATAAATATATGTCTATTCACATTTGTCATGTTAGAATAGTTTTGAAATTGCATCATGTACCTCTGGGTTGAAGAATCATTATTGGAATCTTCATGACGGTAAGTGTTTATATAGCCCTTACTATATGACAGACACTGAATATACAAAGCTCTTTACAAATGTTAATTCATTTAATTCTCTCTCCAGCTTTATGATCAGTGTCATCAATTATGAAGGAAACGTCAGCTGGGACCCAGAGGAGGAACCATCTCAAGGTCATTGAACAAGTGTGGTTCCGCCTTGTCCTTAATTGTTTTTCTACATCAAACCATCTTTTCAAAAAGTGACTTGATTCTAAAGTTAAAAATAAAAATGTTAAATAAAACCTTCTCCTAATTTAGTAGAAAAATGTTGTACCCAGAAAGTTCCTTTTGTATTTATTCCACTATTTTATCGGACATGTTGAAAGACCAGATAGCTGGGTTTTTTAGCGGGGGAGAATTAGAGAAAGGGCATATTTGTCACCTTCCTAGTTACATACAGTTTGCAGATTGGTTGCCAACATTTTAAATCTTCCCCAAATTACTTAAAAGTAAAGAAGGAATTTTATCGAATATTAGGACATGGCAGCATCTGTAGACACAGTGTTGTTGTTGTTGTTGTTGTTGTTGTTGTTTTTCTGTTCAGGACATAATGATTCAGTTTGTTTTCCATATATACATGAAATAATGGATCACATAGTTGAGAACTTAACCCAGAAGTACTATAAGAAAATACACTGTCAACTAATAGAAAATATGTCTGCAATCCTTGAAGGATGTGATGACAGACTGGAAGCATTTCTGTGGACATAGCAGTATCTATTTATTCTATTTTAATAATAGAACAGGGTCTTTTGGCTTAGAGTACACTTTAAGAGGTAAGGAGAGAATATATTTTGGAAGGAGAATGGATGTAAATGTTTTCAGAGAATATGAAGAAAGAGAAAATGACTCACTATGTGACAAAGCAGGTATGGGAGAATTTTAGACAGTATCAACCAAAGGTTAGCGTCTCTCAAAGTCTTTCTACTGGGACACAGATCCAAATACATGTTTTATGTTGTAATTTTGAGTTTGATGAAGGTCAGAGCTATGTTGTAGCCATGGTCTACAATGCTAAAATGACGTCTCTATTATTTTCGTCCTCATGTTACCTTTGAAAAATATTCTTGAAAATACCTAAAAGTCATACATATCATCTCCTTTTTTTTTCATTTTTAAATACTTATTTCTCCCTAACATTTTAGGCATTCTGGTCTCCTGCTCCATATGCCATTCTGAGACTCCCCACACCAGAACCAATTTTTGGTTTTACTTTATTTCCTCTGATGGGAATATTTTTATGCATTTTTTATGTTGGAAATTGTAATTCATTTTCACTTCCATTAACGATTTTCAGAGAATTAATTTAGGGTCTGTTCCTAGGTGGGACTTTCAACTGGTCTTTGCAGTTAATTTGAGTTATTTTTTTTTTCTTGCAAAATTGGGATTTCCCTTTTAAAAGATAAAATGTAGTAACAGAACTGGGGGAAAAGCGAGTTTCACCGAAGACATGTTCCTGTTTGTGCATACACTTCAGGACAGTATTTCAAATATTGCATTTCTAAGCATATTTCATATTTTTAAGGAATTGCTCTTTCTAATAAATAAAAGATTAATTCATTTAATTTTACTGTTGTATGTACATGTTTCAGAACCAGTTTTTTTTGTCATTCTAAATCTTTCTGCTTTCCAACAAATTACATGCCATGGAGTATAATTTCTGTTGCTGCCGTATACCACATCATCCCACACTGACATATCACTGCAATGAAAGGTAAACCTTACAAACGCATGCTAATTTAAAGATGCAATGAATGTTTTATAGACTCTTAAGTGTTTTCTGTTCTGGTTTTCATATAAAAATTATATAAATGAAGGAAATAATTTTTGAATACTTGGCTTACAATTTTCATCTTTATGTGTATAAATGTTCCTTTTTTATTTTTTTCTTTCAGTGGTTGGAGAATAACTTCTCCAAATGCACAACCTTATTATTATTATTTACTATTATTTACTTATTATTTACTATTTACTATTATTATTATTTACTATTATTATAGTAAAAAAGATACACTTAAAATACAACATGATTATTATGTAGTTTGATCTCCATGATAAATATGCAGCAGGTAATTAAGTATAATAAAAATAGTTTTGGAGAATTTTAAAAGGCAATTTCCATACAAATTTAATGGTCCATTTAATTTAAGGAGCTGTCGGTTATGAGAAGTTCCATCACGTATGACACAGGGCCATAGAATATTGACCAGTTTGAACAATAATAATGGTAAAAAGTGAAAGAATTTGATTCCAAAGAGAGAGTGGCCATAATAATAGTATCAGGATGAGTAAATTCAAACCAAGTTATTTTCTTAAATCTTACCTACAATTAATTTTTTTTAAAATTTATTTATTTAAGTAATCTATGTGCTCACCATGGTGCTTGAACTCATGACCCCGAGGTCAAAAGCTGCACGTTCTACCAACTGAGGCAGTCACGAGCCCCTACATTTCATTTTTAAATTCATTTATTTAACAATCATTATTGAACCCCTGCTAGGTTTTACACACTGTGTTAAGAGACAAAGTGCTAACTAGAACAAACACATTATCTGCCCTCATAGAACTTATAACCTGGACTACTATAATTTCTGAGCCATGATATTTCTGGACTTGCTAAATACCTATAAATTCACTGTGCTAGAGTGCATCAGGGAAATAAAAATGTTCCTGGGACAATTTAATTAAAGCTGGGAAAGTAGAGAGCCAAGATTTATGAGCAGAAACACAATGTGCCAATGCATATTCTGGAAGACTCCGTAAGTCTAAAATCAGCCATCTCTGGGACAAGCAAACTCAGAGTAATTTCCACAGGACCTATGTGTTAGGAGCTTCTGATATTATCTTAAAACAACAGTCATAATTTGAAGAGGCAGCTGAAAGAAAAGAGAGTAGTTGAATAATCTGACATTAAAAAAAAAAAGGAAAGAACAAGAATAAAGCTCTAAAACTTGTAGATAACCAGTTCATAACTATCCATTTCACTCCTTTATGCATGTGCATCAGAAAGAGTATAACACTACTAGGTATTTACCCAAGGGATACAGGTGTGCTGTTTCGAAGGGGTACATGCACCCCAATGTTTATAGCAATGCTACTGACAGTAGCCAAAGTATGGAAAGAGCCCAAATGTCCATCGACAGATGAATGGATAAAGAAGATGTGGTATGTATACATAATGGAGTAATACTCAGCAATCAAAAAGAATGAAATCTTGCCATTTGCAACTATGTGGATGTAATTAGAAGGTATGACTCTAAGCAAAATTAGTCAGAGAAAATTAGATATCATATGATTTCACTCATGTGAGGAATTTAAGATATAAAACAGATGAACATAAGGGAAGGGAAGCAAAATTAATATAAAAACTGGAGGGGACAAAACATAACAGACACTTAAATATAGAGAACAGAGGGTTGCTGGAGGGGTTGTGGGAGGGGGGATGGGCTAAGTGGGCAAGGGGAATAAAAGAATCTACTCCTGAAACCATCGTTGCACTATTTGTGAATTAACTTGGATGTAAATTAAAAAAAAATTTAAATAAAAAAAAAAGAAGATGAACTTGGGAAAAAAAAGAAAGAGTGTCACAGTTCAGAGATGCACTTTAACAATGATTTAACTTTGTTGTTGTAATCGTTTAGAATGATGCTTTGGCCATAGTAGCCAAAATCACACACAAGTAATGTGACTGACTCAGAGCAGTGGTTCTTAACTGGATGTACAATTCCTTAGAGGTCCTTTGAGAAGTGTGTTAGGACATTTTGATGTTACGGTAAGTGGAAAGACACTGCTATCATTTGGTAGGTAATTGTCAGGGATGCCAGATGCTCTGGATATGTATGGAAAAGTCTTGTAAAATGACTGGTTGAATGTCCCTGTCTGACTTTCTTTAATGCCCTCTGAGTATCCATGTATGTGAAAGACCTGTTTATAAATAACCAAGCCTGGTAAAATCAAGTGTTTTTATGAATAGTTTTTGTCACAGATTTTTCCAGTATTGCAAGTGTTGTTTAAACTGAGGAAAGATTGTACTTTGTTTTGCTAAGAATTATGCCAAGAGTGGTTCTCTGTTTCTCAAAATCACATCACTGATGGCATTGTGTTTCTCTGGTTTTTGAGGCAACAATACAACAAAATGAATCGATTTGGATTTTCATCTGTAGCATTTGAAGTGATGATACCTATAGGAAGGAGCATTTACCTATTCTATTGTGGTTGCTTGCATAGTCATGTCTAAAATTTACATATTGAATGTATATTTTGTTATAAATTAATTTACTTTTCTTCACTGATATACTTAATGATTGATGTTTTTGAATTGTGTGCTGACAGATGATATTAACTGTGAATTTTTTATTGGGAGAATTAAAGTGACATAAAAATATTTGTCATATAAGAGAGGTATTGAATTGATCAGATAGAGAACCAATGTCCTGTAGTCTTGCTAGTTCTTGATAATAGAAGTTTCTAAGAACAATTCTGTCTGTAACATATTTTTTTTCTGCAGCATCATATGTTCCAGACTTTTCTTGTCTCTAATTTTCAGTTGTGTGTTTGTGTGTGTGTGTGTGTGTGTATTTCCAATGATAAAAGTCAGTGAGGCAATTACTTGAAGATTTCAATAATTTAATTTATTGTATTCACTAGTTGTTTTGACTTTGTTGTCTTTAAAAATAAATGGATAAAAATACCAAAATACATTAGATAAGATATAGAACATTTTATTGATTGATATATTCTTAATCTTTTAGATAATTTAAGAACACCATTAGATACTTAGGTTTGTTGACTAGTTCCATCTAGAAATGATGATGCCGGGAAAATCAAAAACCTGATTATTAACCAGAAATATGATCACTCAGGTCATTCAGTAAGTAGCCATTTAAAGTTTGCTTTATAAAAACAACACTCCACCAGAAAATCACCATCCTTTAACTCTCTGATTATATTGTCATGTTGTTATAAACAGCTCTGCAAAAATTCTAAATTTAAATGTTTGCAGTGATATGAAAAACTCTACACATGCATTTATGTTTTCAATTCCTGTAATAGTTTTACAAATGAAAACAGAGGCAATAAAACCAGCCATAGGTTGTTGTGAAGCAATCATTACAGAACTATGGAAAATTGATTATATAGAACATCAAAACATTTTAGAATTGACTTTATAAGAAAAATCTTATTAAAAACCACTATTGACAAAAAGGGAAATGTGAAAACAATGGGAATATATGTGACTACTAGTGAAATAGAAAATAGAATATAAATGTCATATTAAAATGTGAACAAATAAAATGCAATATTACTTGTTTATATTACTATGAGTGTCTTAATGGAGAGAAAAATCTTGAAATGGCAAGGAGATGAACTGGATGCCTCAGATTCATTTTCAGTGACTATTAATGAATAATTACGTTCCATTTCAGAACCACATCTTTCCCAATACTTGCACGTGATGTGCCCTTTCTCCAGTAAGCTATTTCCCAGCAACACTGTGTGTTCATCAAGCCTCAAGAAAAAATCTCAAGAATAACAGACTTCAAATTCATAGACATCAGTCTGACAAACCATAGAATCTAGCAAAAACCCAAATTGCTTGAGAAACCAGTCCTAAAGTCAAGAGAGAGCTGCTTTATTTTCAGACATCTTCAGTCTTTGCCCTTAGAGTGTTTTATTTGTCCTTATATGAATCTTTGTGTAATGTTCTTGAACATTTTTAATCAATAGTTGTTACCTTCAGTGTTTAACCAATATTATTCAAACCCCTGTCTAGAATTTAGCCTTTAAGAAAAAAAGGAAATTCTGCAATATGAAACCACATGGATGAATCTTGAGGACATGATGCTGAGTGAAACAAGCCAGTCACAAAAGGACAAATACAGAATGATTCCACTTATATGCTTTATCTGCAATAGTCAAACTCCTAGAAGCAAAGAATTGAAAGTGATTGCCAGGTGCTGGTGTAAGGGCAAACTGTGGAATCACTTTTTTGTAATCTACGGTTATAAAATTTCAGTTATGTAAAATGAATAAGTTCTAAAGTTTTGCTATTCAACATTGTGTCTATAGATAACAATACTGTATCATACACTGAAAAATCTGTTAAGAGGGTAAATCTCATGTTAAGTGTTATTACTACAATAAAAAATAAAATTCCATTACCACTTACATTTCAATAGAAGCTCCTTAAAAATAAACATTCAAGGGGCGCCTGGGTGGCGCAGTCGGTTAAGCGTCCGACTTCAGCCAGGTCATGATCTCGCGGTCCGTGAGTTCGAGCCCCGCGTCGGGCTCTGGGCTGATGGCTCAGAGCCTGGGGCCTGTTTCCGATTCTGTGTCTCCCTCTCTCTCTGCCCCTCCCCCGTTCATGCTCTGTCTCTCTGTCCCAAAAATAAATAAACGTTGAAAAAAAAAAAATTAAAAAAAATAAACATTCAAGCTTGTTCTTTGGTCAACCCAAGAGGAATGTATCAGCAGAAAATCCTGTTAATAAGTAACAATTGCTGTAATGCATCCTGAATAAGGTATCATCATCAACAACAATAATAAAATAATATATAGTAAAGAGAAAGCAAGCTTTCGGTCTTGGAATACTTTATAATCTAGTAGCTCCAGTTTGTGCTTTTACATGACTAAAGTAAAATGATTCAAGCAATAATTCAAATAATATTCAAATATTATTCAATTAATTCAAATATTATTTGAACACTTTGTGTTCTGGTAAATATTTTTGTGTTTTGTACTAGCGTATGATAGAGAAATTTCCAAGTCAGTTAGGCTTAGTTTGTTGACTTGGAAAATATTAAAAATGCTTTGGAGATTAAAAACATAATTTACTAGGTTCTGTTGTTGTAGTTTCTCTATTGTATTGATTGTAATTATGGATTCTAAGAAAAAATATTCATGGGAAAGTTTTTTCTATCTCCCCATGTAAATGCTCACCATCCCTCTCCCTTACCTGTTTTCCATCAACTCTAGTCATCCCTACCGCCACGTTCGTATACCCAGCCACGTATCTCAATTTAATCCTCAGAGAAATTAAAAAAAAAAAAAAGTGGTGGCAGAAATACTAAAGTAAAAAGGACGGGATATTTCCAGAGCAGACCTCTCTTCCCGATGTTCTGCAACCTGAATTTAAGGTCACGATCCCAGCAGGAGTTCGGGGGACTCAAATGCTCCTAACTGTGTTTGAGCAATCGATGGTGACCAAACAGCTGCTTTGTTTGCCCACATTTTCTCCTGCACTGGGACCCAATTGCTCTCTCCTTAGGTCGGAAGGGAAACTCTGATTGATCTCATTGGGAGGTTTGCCAGGGAAAGGACAATAGTATCGGGCTCCTGACATCAAACTAATTTTTTACAGAATAGCTGCGAATCAGATTACATCCTTACCGGCATAGTGGAGACTAGAGAGAGAATAAAAACAAGGTGGGTACATATTTGAGAAGAATGATGTTCTATGCAATTAATTCATTGCTGTAAAAAGGAGATCCTACTTTGCATTGCCCAAAAATAAGTGTGTTAAGAAAGTGAAAAGTTCCGACAATTAAATAATACTTGAACTATTTCATATTTAAAAACTCATTAAGGTTTTTGAGACAATGTTACTTAGAGGAGTAAAGATGTGTGTGTGTGTGTCCCAGACGTGGTTAGAAAGTTGCACTTTTCACATTGGAACTGTGGATCTATGAACATCCCCTTCCTTCGTCTCTACCAGGAAAGTGTTCCCCTCTCCCACTGCTGCTGGCCATTATTTGGTAGAGTTGATTCCACCCTGAAAAACCTCTTGTTTTTAGCCCATGACGCCTCATACTGTGCTGTTGCTCTTATGACGTGGTTGAGAGGAATAATGAGGAAGGAGGCTGCCAGGCCCCACAACTGCAATAATGCTTGACATTTATTTGGCCCCAATAAATGTATCAGGACTATTAATGGCTGTTCCGATATTTTCTTGTTCGGAAATTAACATGAAAGAGTGCAGAAATAACTTTTATTCTCCTAAGAATCAGTGTTTCAGACTACATGAGGTTCTTTAAATTTTGTCCTTGCAGAGACATGCTCACATAATCTTATGCAAATACAACAATTATAGTGAATTATATACATGCTTGGAACTTTGGAAAAGGAGTGTTTTGTTTTGTTTCGTTTTGTTTTCTATTTCATCTCTTTTCTCTTCTCCCCTTTTCTATATCACCTCTGACCCACTACCACAACTCATGTTCATAAGTTTATGTTGCTGCAGGCTTATAAAATAACAAAAGAGGTCTACCGAACATCTATCTATCTATCTATCATCTATCATAATCACAGTAATCATCTACGTGCAATCATGTAAAGGAGTTATTTTTGTCATTATTTTACAGAAATGAGATCTCATACAAACTTTTCAGTATCCTATTCTCTTCTTTCAGTGCTAGTGTGAAATTTGCCATTTCAGACAACACCACGGGGGAGGAAGACTAAGTATAAAGGCAGAGTAGCCCCGCAGAGGAAAGCACTCATCTACTCTTTTCCACTGGTGTCCTTGGCAGGAGACTCAGGGTCATTTGAGACTATTCTAATTAGGAAATTTGGCTCTAAGGTATCTACTACTCACAGTGCTATTTGGGGACTGAGCTCACTGTCTCATTTAAAAGTACAGAAACCAGTTAATCTTGTTTTGAGTATACTTTCCTCAAAATGCCCAGGTCCTGGTGGTTGGACTGCCCCTCATAGCAGAGCCCTTGTCCTCTCTTCCTGGGCTTGCACGCTATGCAGGACATTGGCAGACCTCTTTTGTAATAACCACTTTGGAGGAAGAGGTTTAATTAACATAATGCAGCCTGGCAGTAGTAGGTAGCATATGGAAAGCTGAAAATTCCCACGAAGCCCAGACTGTTACATGTCCTCAGCCTCACTCATGATCAGCGCAGGGGCCGGGAAAGATCCTTCTGTCTGAAACTGCAGGGTGCCCTGTCTCACGCCTGCTTTCAGTGCTGTGAGAACCATACTTCTGGCAATCTGGCCTCTCCCTGGGTTCTTTGCCCCCATCCTGTAATGGGTTTTCTTCTCTTTGATGCACTCTCAGCAGAATAATCCAATCCCTCAATTACCCTGAAGTTGGAAACACACATCACTGCTCTCCTTTCCTCTTTCATGTGTCTTTCTCAAGTGGAAAAAACTGCAGTAACAACAAAAACCTTATTGGAAGACACCAGGAAGCCTTCTGCAGTTTTCATTTACTACACTTTTTTACTCCCTCTTAGCAATAGGACCAACAAGGTCTCTACAATGATCACTTTACAATGAAATATATTATATCCATCTCTTTTCTATTAAACAAATGGTTTATCTTGTACAAATACGATGAAGATGGTATTAGAAGGGCTAAAAATAACCATTCTCCCAATGTTTTCAGACATCAGTAAAAGAAGACAATGCAACTTTAGAATGAGAACATAGAGATGCTATAATAGAGTGCCACTGAAAGATCAGAATTGATGGGGAGAATTAGGACCCATTTCCTTCAAAGGGAAGGTTGCATTTCAAGAGAGGTTAATAAAATCAGAAGACACTATTAAAATAATACCAAAAACATCCAAGCGTTGGTGGGAAAATGACTCGACTCTCTCAAGATTATTAAGCAGCGTTTTATTGCTAATTATAACACAGGGACCTTGGTGCCTGCTCTAAGGACATGGGTAGCCCACAGTGAAAATGATAGCAACCCAGATTTTTCCCCTTCTTTCTTAGATTTAAAGATTTTGGTTTATGAAGTCTTTCTTTTTCATCTTTATTTTATTATTTTTTATTTTTTAGGTTTATTTATTTATTTTTGAGAGAAAGAGACAGAGAGAGCAGGGGAGGGACAGAAAGAGAGGGAGAGAGAGAATCCCAAGCAGACTCCACACAGTCAGCACAGACCCCAATGTGAGGCTCAAACTCATAAATGGTGAGATCATGAACTGAGCCCAAACCAATAGTCAGACGCTTAACTGACTGAGCCACCCAGGCGCCCCTCTCTTTGTCATCTTTAAAGCAAACTAGTCCCTTTTCACTACAGGTCACACTGCTGTGTGTTCACAGCCTGATCTATTTTGCACAATTGGAAGATAATTCTCATTTAAGCTATATGGTACTCCAGTGCTTTACAGGGGGTTACACTAGACCTGGGGATTACATGGGTCTGTTTTGTTGAAATGTGATGGCTCCATACACACCCACTCAGATGCATTTGTACATAGTTTATCTGGCAGACGTCTCTACAAAGTCTAATAGTAATCCTTGATGATTCCTTAAAATCCCTTCTTTTCCTTCCAAATATATTTTTTTTCTTTTCAATCTATAGACATTTTAAATAATTTCATTTCCTTATTTATTTTCAACCTTCCCTCCTAGTTAATCAAATTCTGAAAATTAAGTGAACAAGGGTGGAAATAGCAGACTGCATCTGATTTTATTAAGTAATTTAATTAGAGTTTTTAAAGATTGATTATCTTTGTTGAAATGCTGAGAACAACTCGGTGATATAAGAAGGTGCAGAATTAAAATATCTCTTGTGGTAGATTGTAAAATATAATCACGAATTCTCCCCATTCCAGTCCACCCCTCTGAGTATGCACTCATCTTAGGACTCACCTTGACCTGTAGAGTCTGGTGGATGTGAACCATGTGACTTAAGATCCAGCACTCCAAGTCATTTTGTATCTCCCGCTGTTGCCCTTTTCCATGGCTGGCTTCTTGGGGATGCAGCCTGTGCAGTCTCATGGGGGCCCTGATTAAAAGGGCCCACACTTAGTTTAATACTCTGCTGCTCTCATCTTTAAACTCTTAATAATTTTTTAAAAAGGGGCCCCATATTTTCACTTTGTCTGGACCCAAGAAATTCTGTAGCCAGCCTAGCTTATGTGAAGCTCTAAGATGACCATAGTCTGAAGAAATCAATGGAGTCTCCTTGAAGGACCACCTGGAGAGAAAGACTCAACCAGCCACTGATTGACTCACAGTTGAATGTAAATGCAGGAGTGAGTCCAGGTGAGACCAACAGAAAAATTGTTCAGGCAACCTGTTTGGTTATGAGAAATAATAAATTAAGGTTGTATTAAGCCAGTTAGTTTGGAGTGGTTTGTCACATAACTGAGTCTCAAATACTCAGAATAGGAACATCCATAATTTTAGAAAAATAAATTTGTATTACATACAGAGACAATTTTTTCACCGCATTAAATCCTTAGATTCTGTTTTGCTAATAAATATTAATGCATTAATTATGAAAGCATATTACACAATAAGTGGTTGCTTTAAGTTTAGTTTTTAAATGGAGAATACATAGAGACTAAGAATATGTAAACTTCTACTTGGGACCTATGGCCAATTATTTGCAATATGATTCAGACATATTATTATATTGAAATTTGCAGGTAACACCTATTTATAGTGTTGTTTATATAGATTTTTTAGATATAAAGTTTATGGAACTAGAGGTTCAAATAGTACCAGGAAAAAAATCTTCATAAAATATTATTTAATAGCTGTTATTATGAGAGAAATGGGATTGCTCTAAAATTGAGATAATTTTGATATGTGGGTGATCTGGCTGTGACATCTGTCACCCCACTGGTCACCAGGATTGATTGGGTTGATCTGGCTGGCTAAGTGGTGTCACCTGTCTCCCTCAATGCTCCATGTACCTCCCTCCTAGAGCTGTGGGCCCAGCGGAAAAGGGCGACCTTTCCCCACAAAGGAGGGCCATTCTTCAGTCAAAGGTATACAAGTAGCTGTGCTCCCTGCCAGAACCTCCAAACAAGTTCTGAAGGTCCGTTTGTAGGAGACTGTTGGGTAGTCAAGCTTCCAAGACTCCAGCCACATCCAAATGGGGCAGTGAACATGGCAGTCTGCTTTTCCTTAAAAAAAACAAAAAACAAAAAACAAAAAAACCCAAAAAACTACATAAAATTGTGATAATATAAAAAGAACAAAAATCAAAAATGAAACAGATGGACATAGCTCTGAAACTGAGTCAAAGCAGAGTGTAGCAAGTTGACACAATTAAGCGTTATTCAAGTAGTGTAAAATCTAAATATGTATAAACCGTTTTTATCAAAAAGGGAATACATCGTTGTTGTTTTTTAAACATTTTCTAACGAAATTCTTGATAATTAATGCAAACTTTTTCCTCGGTTCTTATGAATCCTCAAGTCTTAATTTTTTTTTAATGTCTATTTTTGAGAGACAGAATGCAAGTGGGAGAGGGGCAAAAAAAGAGGGAGACACAGAATCCGAAGCAGGCTCCAGGCTCTGAGCTGGCAGCACAGAGCCTGACGTGGGGCTCGAACTCTTGAACTGTGAGATCGTGACCTCAGCCAAAGTTGGACACTTAACTGTCTGGTCATCCAGGCACTCCTGAATCCTCAAGTCTTAAAAATGATATTGCACTGATGGAAATAACTGTTGCTACAATTAAAAATAAGGATGGTTAAATTAGATCAGTCTTTGGTCTGTTAAAAAATAATTATGAGTCTGAATCCTTTCCAATAGTGTTATCTTGAGACAAAAGAGGTAATCTATACGATTCATTAATATAGGGCTGTCTAGACATTTTAGATTTTCGCATGTTTGAAAAATCAAACTCCTCTTAATCGTGAATGAAATGGAGTGCAAATATTTTCAACGTAAGTATTTTGGTATTAAGATAAGTCAACAATTTGCAGCACAGGCATTATCAGGAGCACAGGTCAAAAAATTTCATTTGAATATATTGCCTTTAATGTTCCTGAGTTTATTGGAATAACAGCCTTCCTCAGTACACATGAATTGCTTTGTAAAAATAACATATTTGTTTCTACTTAGGAGAAGAATCTCTTAGAATCACTAAGAGATATTTTGAATAATAAAATAAATGTTTAATGTAGTTTTATTTATAGTTCTTTACTACTATCCATTTAAGAGGCCTTTGTTACATACACTTAAAAATCTCAATAATGCCTTCTTAGTACCGGATGTTAACTAATCTCACATAAATACTTCCCCATATTCTAATACACACCTAGAGCCATAATCCCAGGCCAAGATGAAAAAGTGAAATGCTAAGGAGTTTGTTTTGATTCTTCTAAATTGTGAGCAAATAATGCAAATTGCTTTTCAGGATTGATAGCTCATTGAATAAGTCTATACAAAATAGTTATATATTACTTAAAAACATTTCTTAATGCTTCTGGTGTTTGAAACCAATCTATGTTTATATGAACTTTGCTAGTTTTGCAGAGTTGTGAAGTATGGAATATGTCAACATAAATAGTATTACATTTGGTGTTTGTTAGCTGAATACATGAGACAAATTCTGAAGCGTGAATAAAATATATGCTGGTGTAAGGACTTTTCATTGCTTTAGTAACTCAGAACTGTAGGATATAAAATTTAAAACGAAATTCCTATATCTGGCCAGTATACAAAATGGTGTCCAATGGCCTAAAATGATAACATAATATCCATAGAGAGGAAAATGCTTTAATAAATTGTAGCATAGCCGCATAAAGTAATGCGAGGCAATAGTGAAAATGATTGAAATGGAGCAATGTGTTTTAAAATGGTAAAAACTAAAAATAAATAATGCTGAGTATAAAAACACATTGTAGATGATAAAGAATGTTATCATCACATAAAAATTTTTAAAATGGAAAACACTGCTACATTTTGTTTACAGAAAAATACTTTTATAGTAGAATTATGAAAATGCATAAGGATAATAAAAAATGAGGTTGTTGTTGTCTCTGGAGTATAGCAAAGAAGGAATTTGATGGTAAGTTACACACAGAGGCTTCAAAGGTATTTGAAATGTTTATTTCTTATTTGGAGAGATATACAGCTCTTAATTTTAAGATACCCAATACTTTTATATTTGCCTGAAATATTTTATAAAATGTTTTAAAGATAATGTATCAAATATCTACTGCCTAAAACAATAACAACTCTAGATCCCCATGTCTTAAAACAATAAGCATTGACTAAATGTACAAATGCAGGACATCATTACTATTTGGCTCATCAATGCAATTTTCAGATCCTAGCTGGTCACATTAAGTGTTTGGGGAAGAGCTTGATATTAACCGGGATAGGCTGGTCTCAGTTTGTAAGACTAGGGGGACTTAACTATCCTCCATGTATCTTTGATCTTACTGAGTAGGTCATCAGGGTGATGACAGAAGCTCAAGAGAGAGAGAAAACAGAAGCCCACTAGGTCTCTTGAGTTTTGGGCTCACAATTCTGTTGGTCAAAATAGGCCACATGGATGAGCCAAGAGTCAGAGAGAAAGATGACCACAAACGTATGTGCCAAAGAGTGTGAATCCAGAGAGATGAAGAATTTGAGCCATTATTCAAGGTCCCAGTCTGCTCTTAATGCCACAATTATTCATATTTGTCCCTGATACAAAATATACTTGCCCCTCACCAATCCCACATAAGCTTCAACTCCAGGATCCTGTGGTCTATATCAATTTGAATGCAGTTATTTTTTTTAAACATTTATTTATTTTTGAGAATAGAGCACATTCAGGGGAGGGACAGAGAGAGAAGGAGACACAGAATCTGAAGCAGGCTCCAGGCTCCCAGCTGTCAGCACAGAGACTGATGTGGGGCTCGAACTCAGGAACCATGAGACCAAGACCTGAACTGAAGTTGGACACTTAACCGACTGAGCCACCCAGGTACCCCTGAATGTAATTACTTTAAATTTGGAGTCCTATGAAACAAAGAAGACAACTTTTCTTTTTCACTAACATCCAACATACAGTGATCAAACAGAAGCAGGGTGATAACAATAAATACTACTATTTGAAAAGACCAAGAATCTGAGGCTCTTTAGAAGTCACTCATCTGGACTTTTAATGACAGAGAACAAACTGAGGGTTGATAGAAGGGAGGTGGGACATTGCTGTGTTGAGCACTTGGTGTTGTATGTAACTGATGAATCATTAAGTTCTACTCCTGAAACCAACATTACACTATATGTTAACTAACCAGAATGTAAATTAAAAATTTGAGGGGAAAAAAAAAGAAGTCACTCATCTCAAAATCCAGAAATTTCAGTCTGTGATGATAGCCAGGTCCTCTATCCTGGGGCTGGAGAATTTTCTTTGGTCCAATTCTGATATCTAAGAAAAGTTTTTCATTCTGTTATTCTCTACAGATTTTAGTTCTGCTCTTTGGAGTATCTTTCATTTCCCGCGAGGTCCTTTGGTACTTCTAAAGACATCATTGGAAAGTTTGCCCTATGAAGATTATTCAAAACTTGTTTTCTAATTATATAAATTTAGGGCTTTAAAGATCTATCTACATTTTGCAAAATCTCAGTCCAGTTTTGATCAGCTGGGTTATTCTTTTGCCAATACATCTCTCTCAAAAATGTTGAATGCGTTTTAAATATTTGATCCAGTACACCTTAGGATTCAAAGCCATACTCCCTATTCTGTTGTAGACTTGTATCTCTTTCTAGACTCAATTATCTGGTCCTTCTAGCTTCCCTCTACTTGTACACCTCCAGCACCACTCTGAGCTCATCTCTTGATGATTGGACATTTTCATATATACAGCAGCTATTGTTTTCAACTTTTTGACTGGAAATCTCTGTGTTTGAGGTTAAATATTTATTAGCTACCCTTCTAATCTTGTAAGTTAATGCAGGTAAGAGGTTACCAAGTTTTGCAACGACATAATACGTCACCGTATTTTAGCTTTCCTTGGCAGCTCCCTTTCCATTTTTCCAACCTCCTTTTAAAGTCTCTTTGTTGTACTTACAGCCCCCACCTGCCACTCTGTCCCTAAACCCGTGTCACATATTTTAGATTTTTGCTGTAGTGTCACCCTGCTCTTTGTATCAATTTCCATGTCAGTTATTCTTACTACAATAACACTCCATGGGCAAACATTCCAAAAGTAAGTGACAGGTAAGAATCTTACTATTTAGCTGAATAGGCTGTGTGCCAGCAATTTAGATTTGACTCAGCTTGGGGTTCTTTGGATTTCAGACTCATTACCATGTCCAAGGCTGTGCTGACGACTGTGGGTTAATCTAGGCTGGCTCTAGCTGGAATGACTTGGGCAATTCAGCTATGTTCCACATGTCATTCTCCAGCAAGCTAATCTGAGCATGTTTTTTACGGCAGTGACAGAAGTACAAGTGTTCAAAGACTCATGCGACCCAGAGAGAACTGACACACTGTCATTTCCAATTTTATTGGCCAAGACCAAGTAATTATAAAGTAGCTATGAAGTTACTTGGCAAAGGCAAGGACTTGGGAAAGGTAAATTTTGGCAATGTTTGTGCATTCCATCACACATAACAGAATCTTATCATCAAAACCAGTTTATAGATTTACCGTGACAGTGCTTATGTGAATTACTTTTGTAGTGGGGAAAACTTTCCCAGATTTAATTTTAAACAGAGCCATTACACTCACTCCTACCTAACATTTTATCTTCCAAAAGAATTATCTGTACTTCAGAACAGAACCATAACTGTACACACTTGAAACATTTAGATAGTTATTATTTTAAACATGCATTTGTAGACTAGTTACTTTACAACTCAAAAAACTTCCTCATGAAAAGCAATGATATGAATCTTAAACACAACAAAATTATTTCTTGGAGAATTAACTGCTGGTTTCAAAGCAGCCTTCACATAAAAGACACCCAAAAGCCCATATCAAAATATGCTTTTTATGAAAGTGGTTCTGTGTTGTAGAAATGTGTGGTACATTATAAATGGCTGCCAAGCCATTTACTACTCCTCTCATTAAAAGATGGAGTGTGGTTTTCATCACCTTAAATCTAGTTTTTAGTGACTTCTTGGACCAATCGAAAGAAATAAAAGCGACATTCGGGGATTTTTAAGACTATGCTATTGGAAGCCTTCAATTTCCATACAAATCTTCTATAACCTGAAGCCCTAAGACACTATGCAAAATGTCCTTCTGTACTAAACTAGATAGACCACTTGTAGGCACTTCAGTGGATAGTCCCAGCAGAGGTCAACCTTCTAAACATCCTTGTGAAGGCTTCAGACATGTTTTTATCCATATTTGACAATCTATACCACCCTCTGCCAGCTGAATACCACCACATAAACTCAGGCAATGTAAGAAGAATTTTCTGGGTCCTGATCTAATTCCTGACCCACAAAACCATGAGACATAATAAAGTGATTATTGTTTTAATCTGCTAATTTGGTGTTATTTGTTTTGCAGGAATAGCTAACTAGAACACAATTTGACAGTAGGAAGTAGGAAACTGAGCACAGGTAAGAGGTGGAAGCTGGAAAAAATCTGAGGACATTTTCTGAAAGTTGGAAGAGCCTTGAAAAGACTATTAGTGAGGGATTGAAGAACCATAAGTAAAACATTTAGAGGTTAAAGCAAAAATCACACCTTTTATATAGTGGCAAAAGTTTAGCAGCTCTGTTATCTACAGTATGATGGAAAATAGGAAGGTCACCAAATGAAGTCATCGATCTCACTGGAGAGATTTCCAGGCAGAATATAGAAAGTGCCAATTGACTCTTTACAGATCCTTAAGATAAAATATGAAAAGAGAAATAAACTATAGATAAAATATTTCAGTCTTCCAGCAGAATTTAGAGGAAACATAAAGGAGACAGGACATGCTAGACGTGAAATTAAAACTGTTTCTGGACACCTGGATGGCTCAGCTGGTTAAGCCTCCGACTTTGGCCCAGGTCATGATCTCACGGCTGCTGGTGGGTTCGAGCCCTGCGTAGGGCTCTGTGCTGACAGCTCAGAGCCTGAAGCCTGCCTCCCCTGCATACACTCTGTCTCTCTCTCTCTCTGTCTCTCTAAGATAAATAAACATTTAAAAAATTAAAAATAAAATTGTTTCTCATCCTCTCTTTCTTTTAGTAAAATATTCTCAAAGTATAATGTGGTCTTGGACAAAGAAAAACATGAGAGTTTGGACAAGAACCTCTTTATAAGTCTTCACAATATTTAAGTTTATGATTTTTAGACCCTCTCTTTTAGACAAAAGGATTTCTAGTAAATTTAAAGATGTTATTTCACGATGGTCTCCCAGGTAGCCAGTGATGGAGAGGGACTGGTCTCAAGGCAATATGTGGGTGTATTTTTTTTGATTGAGTTCCAATAAAGCATGTAGAACACACACAAAATTTTTAAGAGCATTATACGACCAGCTTAGACTAAAGGAGAAACTGATAGTACAATAAGAAAAGTGGCTTTAGGACTCCAAACTTCTGCAAAAACAAAGCAGGATGAAAAGGCTACATAAGTGTCAAATACTGGCCATTTCTTATAGAAAAGGAAGGGTGAATCAAGGGCTTGACGAATATCCCAGAGAGCAGAACCAAAGGATCACTTCTAAGTTCTAGTAGGAGGTCCCTAACAGATGAATTGTCAACATGTGCCCAAATGTATTTCAGAATTTCTATGAACCATACGACTGGTGGGGGTTCCTGTTCTCCCTCTGCCCCCAAGAAAGGGGGTGTCTATTTTAAGCAACCTACAATAGCATAGGATGTGCTATCTCATCAATGTTTGGTGGACGTGTGTGTGAGAGTGCTAGATAACTTATCTCATTATTTCATAAGGCTTCAGAATGAATGGAAGCCTATGAGGCCATGTGCTAGGGAAAGCACACCCAGGGAGCCTCATCCACAACTGAGGCTCATTTAGATGACAGGATCCTTGAACCTGAGCATGATACCCTAATTTGATAACACTTTAGGAAGTCTTTGGAGGGCATGAGTGCATTTTGGTATTTAAAGAAATGTAAATGATTTGTAATTAGAGCTGGGACTATGGCAAATTATTGGACACTTCCCTCGCGGGTGTGCAGTGTATTTCCTTTCCACTGAATCTGGGCAGCTTCTGAGTGATAGATTATGGTAGAAGTGACATTGTGCCAGTTTCAGTTCTGAGTCTTAGAGGACTGGCATCTTCTACTCTCTGTCTCTTGTAATGCTCTCTCTGTGGAATGTCAATCATTACATAAGATGTCCAATTACTCTACCATGAGAACACCCAGGTAAGCCATTTTAAGAGGCTGTATTGGAAAATATGGATTATCATAACCCAGTTTTTCAAAGACTCCCAGCCCAGGCACCAAAAAGTGAATAAGGAAGTCTTTAGGTAAGTCTCTTCCTAGGTCCTGACTGAGTGTCATAGCATGACAGATACTGAACGAGAAACACATAACTGGGGCCAGTAAATCTATAGAGTCATGAGAACTAATAATTTTATTTCTATCTATCTATCTATCTATCTATCTATCTATGTATCTATCATTAGTGTGAGCAGAGGAGAGGCAATGAGAAAAGAAGACACAGAATTCAAAGCAAGTTCTAAGCTCTGAGCTGTCAGCACAGAGTCCGAAAAAGGGACCCTGAGATCATGACCTGAGCCTAAGTTGGAAGCTTAACTGACGGAGCCACCCAGGCATCACACGCTTCCCTGCCTTTTTCTTTTCTTTTCTTTTCTTTTCTTTTTTTTTTTTTTTTTTTTTTTTTTGAGAGAGAGATAGAGAGCAAGCAGCGGAGTGGCAGGGAGAAAGGGAGACAGAATCCTAAGTAGACTCTGTGCTGTCAGCCCAAAGCCAGATGCAGAGCTCAAACTCATCAATCTTGGAATCATGACCTGAGCTGAAATCAAGAGTCAAATGCTTAACCAACCGAGCCACCGAGGTGCCCTTCAAAATAAATAAACTAAAAAAAAAAGTTATTCAAAAAACTGACGTGGAGCAGAAAAATCATTCAGTTAAGCCTTGTTCAAATTGCTGAATCATCAAAAATATAATACAATCAATTATGTTTGTCAACCTTTAAATGAGGTAATTTTTAAGTAATAGGTAACTGATACAGAATGTAAATTATACAAAAGAGTAAGTCAATTCAAACCAGAATATATGTTTCAAGATGAAATAAGAAAATGAAACCAACTCCAGGAAATTATAAATTTTTCCAACAAATCCTTGTAGATATCACTATGTGATGAAAAAATAGAGAAAGATAGAATCACATGTTATTTAGTGAAGTTTCTCCTCTTCAAAAAAAAAAAAAGAAATATTGCATTATATTTCACAGCCATTTTGGCCTGAAGCTCTTAACTCTACAAGTTTTCTTTAACATAAATCGTCTCAACTTAATTCCCTGGGCACAGGCTGTCTACAGGACCACTGAATTATAAAATTAGCACATTCAAAACCCTAATACACATTCCATTACATTAAATCTTCATGTCCAGTATAACCAAGAGCAAGAATATCCTGCTCAAAGTCCTCCATAATTAAACCAGATACCTCTCTGAAATTATAGTCACTTTTCAAATGATTTTGAACTCTTTGAGTTCTTTACTTTCTAATTCATATATTTAAGAGTTACAAAATCTTATACAAAAAAGTACATAGGAATATTACGTGCTTTCAGGATGGTATCAGTTGTAAATTTCCCTAGGAGAAATTATTTGCTCTCTCCTCTGTGCTCTCCTGGAGATACCAACATTGCAAGTCTCTACCATCAAAGTACTTATTACATAGTACTTACTTATTACATAGTACCACAGCCATTGGCTTCTGTGCTCTTCCTAAAATATATGTTACAGAAGTACATTTACTGATGCTTGCAATAAAAGGGAAGGTGATTACATAAACCGAGCATATTTTTTTCTTTCCCAATATTAAAAAATCTTTTAAATTTGGAGAGCATCTTATTTATTATAGGTACCTTAGAATGCTAGAATTTGGGCACATATAAAGCAAAGAAAATGCATTGGAAGGAGGAATTACTTAATGGGCATCAAGAGGAAACAGAGAAGAATAATGGGAAAAATAATAAGTAAAGAATTTTGGGTTTCCTGAGTTACCTAAAATAGAGGAAAGGGGACGAAGGAGATCTGGAATGAGACAAGAGGGAGCTTCTTTAAGTTCCTGCATAGAACTGGTTGTTAGCCACCTCTGAGAGTGCTCCAGAGATCACAAAAAGTTTTATTTGCAAGTAAGTCCTACAGACATTCATCTTCTATCCTAAGTCACCAAGCAACAATAGAGTAGCCAAATATATCTTCTGAATTGCTATTTCCAAGTAGACAGGCTTGTTCTAACACTATGTTTACAACCACCCTCATCCCAGCCCCTTCCCAGCCACCTTTTAAGGAATATTCATTCTATTGTTAAACAAACTAAATACAAAACCAACTTCTATATTCTATCCTGAAAAGAAGCAATGAAGGGTTTGCCTTCAGTCACTCAGAATGGGGATATATCAAGTATTCTATGGTATTATGGTTGAAACTCCTAATGGTGATTTGGAATGATGCTTTCCTCTAATAGAATGTGCAAGAATAAATACATAATAAACTTGAGGCATTAAATATTCAAAGAAGAATCAAAACAATGCTTAATATAATTTCTGTAGTCAAGACTGGATTATGAAGAACAACTTCTGGAATACATATGAAGTTAAACTCAGGTCTCTGCCATCCGATTGCTGCTGTGGAGCTGGAATACTGCTGAGTTTAGTTAAATAGTTTGTGTTAATTATTATTTCTTTTTTATGCCTTCTGAACCTCAGCCCTAAGTAAAAGCAATGTGATATTGTGCAATTCTACATTTTTATTTTGTTTGAAAACTGAAAGCATGTGGATTCAACTACTATATCTTCAAAGTCTGTGGCACATGACATTTCATGCTAAAAAGGCTATAACAGTGACTTGAAATTCAAAGTAGTTCGCTCTGCATTCTATATTAGCCCTGGTTTTGAATGGAATGCTAGTATAACCCCTTAACTCCAGTGTCCTGGGGAAGCTAACTCATTAATCAGTAGACATTAAGAGATGACCCATTAAGATCATGCTCACAGATACTTAAGTGAACTCTGGAGAAATAGCAGCCCCTTTGAAGCAGTCTGCTTGCAAAATCAAAAAGAGCCATTTAGAAAATCCTCTATAAAACTTAAATTTCAAAAAAACTATCTGGACATTGTTGGCTGCCATTTGGTGTTCCAAGATTCTGAGTGGGTATAAATTTTTCTTCTATCTTTATCCAGATGTGAAATTATTCATGAAATCACCATATCAGCATGTTTATGGACTAAATATATCTATTTGTCATAGTAATATGTTCAACTTCTGTTATGAAAATAAGAATGCATTCCATAGAAAACAAGTTATTCAACAGAATTTGATAGTTTAACTTGTTAATTTCTTTTGGCAGTGGAAATGTTGGCGGTGATTTTACCCAATAACAGATTCTGACATTTAGAACTTGCAGCTATTACCTACAGCAGATCGTGTTTCCTCTATAGCGACTAGCTATTCCCTCCCTTCATCATCTTTTACTCTTTCAGGGATGTCTTTTAGATGAGCTCTAATTTAGGATTTTTATAAGTGAAAGCATCATATTAATGGTACCTAAGGTGACAGAGTGTCTTGATTTTTGCATGTATGAGTATATATTTGGAATAAAAATATTCTTGGGGAAGGGGACTGTTAATATATATTATAAAAAGAAAATTTGCTCTTATTTGGATTCCTGGGTACTTGAAAGGAAAGGTCACTTGAAAAAAGAGCCAAGATAACTTAATGAGTGAACTATTCATTTAGAAGAACTGATTATTTTACAAATTTACTGAAATCGAGATGGACGAGGGACATTTCCCCCTTCAATTTGTAGGAGTTCAGACTCTAAGATATAGCTTTTAAATTTAATTATTAGGTATTTCCTTTCCAATTATTTGTCATGTGTAGTATATTGAAATATTCCATCCTGAGAATTCACCTTGATTTAAGCAAAGTGGGTATAAAACTCT